>NW_027529647.1:4002096-4005405 GCF_008692635.1 Crocuta crocuta
CCGACAGGAGGGGCAGGTGGGGGCTGCAGAGCCTCTGTGGCGGCTCCAGGTCCCCCCAAGGCTCTCAACACTGGACCTGCAACTCTGGGTAGATCCAAGTGCTGGGCCTTGAGCTCGGGACCCCCAGTATCTTGCTGAGTGCCCTGCCCCGCGGCAGGCCCCCCCGCCCCCATCCCCGGCCAGGTCAAGGTCGGGGGGGGCGGCCGGGAGAGGACCCCTGGCTGGCTGGCAAGGGACAGCCCTCCCACGCAGGCGTGGGCGGGCGCCAGGGGTGCACGCGGGCTGCGTGGGCGCCCGGGGCAGGCGGGAGAGCGCCCCGAGCCTCGGCCCTGNCGGCTAATTTGTACACTAAGTGCTTCTGACAGGGACGCTTCGCAAGTGGGAACACACCACCGCCCGCCTGGAGAAGGCCGCCGTGGCCGCGTGGGCAGTGAGGTGGCCTGGACGAGAGGCCAGGAGAGAGGGCTGTGGGGGGCCTGAGGCCGATTCGGCAGAGAGACGAGGGGGAGGGCCCAGGACCAGGAGCTGCAGTGGCCAGGAGGTGGGAGACACAGGGGGCCGAGGGCTGGTGTGCGGCCGGGACCCAGCAGAAGGGGGGTGGCCTCTGGCCCTTTGCCTGCTCCCCGTTCCGGTGGCCCTGGGGTCCAAGTGCGGCCAGCCACGGTCCAGAGCGTGGTGGCTGAGTTCACACCCCAGGCCAGCCTGGCTGGCCCCCCATCCTCTCTCAACACCGGCCACTCCCCCAGGAGCCCCCTGACCCTGGCCTAGCGCTCCCCTTGGCCCCCTGCCAGCACCTCCCGAGAGCTCCCAAGTCAAAACTTAGGGGTCTGGACTATGGGGTCCCCCATCTCCTTCCCGGACACTGTGCGTCCTTTTGGGGTGGGTCCATGTGGGCCCTCTTTCCATCACCCCCTCTCCGCTACAGCCTCCTCCCTTGCATGCTGGGATTCAAGGGAACGGGGTGGGTGCACAGGCCCCCCCCCCGACCCCATGTGGGGCTGCGGCCTGGCCGGACGCCGCAGGGACCTCGGGAGCCCGCTGTTCTCTTGTCTTGCTTCATGGGTTGTCCCAGGCAGGGATGTGGGTCCAGGCTGCAGGGACGCCCCAGGGGTGACAGGGCCAGCCCCGTGCCAAGCCAAAGTGGACGCGCCGGGCCCCCGCCCCACGGGACAAGGCCCAGCGTGGCCGGCGCAGCCGCGGTGGAGCAGGGCGCCCGTGAGATGTGTTGTGGCAGCTGCCCTGCTGCCCGAGGCCCGCCCGGAGCGAACACTGCTGGTGGCTTTAATTGCTTTCACATTCGATAGGCTGGCCTGTGACAGGCCTCTTACACCCGCCCGAGCACCGGCCTCTGCAGCCCCCCCCACTCCGCAGCCTCTGGGTGTGTGTGGGGGGGTGGCCCCCGCTGTGCAAACCACAGCCCAGCGAGCGGCTCAGCATGCCCGCCTCGGCCCGCCACCCGAGACCCCGGGGATGGTGCCTCCCAGGATGGGCAGGAGGGGACGTGGGCCGGCTGGGGCCAAGCTCAGACGGAAACTTTTCTCCCAGTGCAGCCCCTCACCCCGTCTGCTCCTATGTAGTGACGCTGACGGGTTCAGACAGGACCCCTGAGAGCAGGTGCCACAGGGAAAAGTACCGTCCTGTCTGCGTGAGGACCAGCCTGCTGGCCGTGGAGGGTCTGGCCCAAGCCTCTGCCCTGCCCGGACCCCCAGCCCCAGCCCTTCAGCCGTGCAGGCAGCTGGCAAGTGCCCCTCACGTGAGGTCCCGCACAGCCTTGCCTGCAGGAGGGGAGAGGCCCGGGACCCTGGCGGACAAGACGAGACGGCGGCGTTACAAAACAAAACGTTTTTATTTGGTCCATTGGAGCCTGAGTCTGGAAACGCCCATGGAGAACCATCCTACAGGGATGGGGACTGGCAACTGGTAAAATAGTCTCTGTGTCAGAAGAGCTGGCCGTATATACAGGGTTAAAAATATTCACAGCTCAGAGTAAAAGGGGAGTGGAGTGCTTCCCGGTGTTTCTCCAGGCGTAAAAGCCCCCCCAGGGCTGCCCGCTGACTGGGAGCTGCAGGACACCGAGGCTGGGCGGCCCCCGCAGGAGCTGGCCTCAGATGTCTGCGGGGGCAACTGCAGGTCTCCGGCCTGACGGCAGCCTCAGGGGAGGGCGGCCGGGGGGCCGGGGGGCCGAGGGGCCGCTCAGCTCCCTGGGCTTCCGAGGTGGGGGAGGAGCAGGGAGGGGCCTAGGCAGGGAGCCTGCCAGAGACCGGGACATCGAACAGCAGGGCTGGGTCCGGGCCTGGCTGCACCCTGACCGGCAGGCCCTGACCTCCAGCCCTGGGGGCATGGCTTCGATCCTGGCAGGCTCTCCAGGAATTGCATAGTGTCGCCAGAGGGGCAGCTGGGACCCTCCCCATCCCCGGCCCTGAGCCCTCGGTTGCCAGGCACCTGGCTCCTGGGACACGCTGCTGGGACTCCAAGGACCCCTGCTTGCTTTGTGGGGGATGGGGGGCAGGGAAATGTGCTCTGGGGGTTAGCTGGGGCGAGAAGGCTCCTGAACTCATGTCCCACGAGGGGGTGGTCCCTGCTCTCACCCCAGGATCCCAGCCTCTGACCCCAACAGAGGAGGGTGGTCCCTACTCACCCTGGAGTCCCAGCCTCTGATCCATCACAGAGGACATGGTTCCTCTTCACCCTGGGGTCCCAGCCTGACCCCTACAAGGGAGTGAACCCTGCTCTCACCCTGGGGTCCTGGCTTCTGACCTGCCCAGATCTGGTTCCACGGACAGGGCTCTTGGCTGCCTCGCCCAGGGAGGAGGCCTCAGGCCCCCAGGGGAAGAGAAGCCTCGCCTCGGTTTGGCCCCGGCAGTCTGAACCCGGCCTGGAGGTGGACGGTCAGAGGTACAGGCCCCTGCGCTAGAGGCGGGTTCGAGGTATTCTGCTTGGTAGCTGGGAGGCCCTGGGCAGGAGGCAGGGGCAGAGAGGAAGGCCTAGGGAAAGCTGCTGCAGCTAGTGGCTCCCTGGGCGGGGTCCTGAGATTCTGCTTCGAGCGGCCTCCACTGGGGTCTCCCTCATAAAGTGCGCGTGGGGGCTGGGAAGGCGGGGTGGTCACAGAGGCCGAGGGCCATGCAGGCCAGCGACTTCCGGCGTGAGCGGGGGGCTGTGGGTGCCTCTGGAGGCCGTCCAGTCACTGAGGAAGGCCTGGGCCGCCTTGCGGTGCGCCAGGCGGTGGGTGATGGAGAAGCCCGCGTTGCCCTCCAGCTGGGACAGGATCACCAGGACCTGCCTGGGGGAGGGGGCCGGTGAGGGCTGGTG
>NW_027529647.1:4005522-4011312 GCF_008692635.1 Crocuta crocuta
CTCCAGGGACGCGCGCTCCAGCACCGTAAGAGCAGTCACCCCCACGGGCCCGCTGGCGGAGCTGGGAAAGCAGCCCTGCACACGCGCCTCCTGCCAGTCCGAGTGCACCTTGCAGATGTCCACGGAGTCGAAGTACCTGGACAGCGAGAGGGCAGCCCCTCTGCGCTCAGGCGCTGGCGCATCCCGAACCCCGTCCACTCCCTGACCCAGGGCATCTGCAGGGACCGGTGTCGGGAAGCCCTGTCCCTGCTTGTTGCCCAGGGACACCACCAGGGGGCGTTGGGCTCCAAGCATGACGGGGGAAGGCCCAGCCCTGGCTGAACAAGCCCCTCCCTCACTGACCCTGCGCGGAGCTGGATTCTGGGAGGACCTCCACCTCAAGCTGCTGGGAAGGACAGGTGGGCTCCCCAGAAAAGGGCACCCCACGATGGATCAAGCGGGGCAATCGGGTCAGGGGAGCCAAACCGAAGGTGGCTGGAGCATGAGGGCTGCCGTGGAGGCGCATACTGGCGCCCCCTGCCTGCAGTGTCCGGATACCTGATGAAGTCACTGTACTCCATCCAGAAGACGCCCTCGCTGCTCCCGTGTGGCATGAGCTCGCTGCGCAGGTGCCCTGGCCAGTGCGGCCACTCATCTGACCAACTGCCATTCCAGGAGAAGCGGCCCCACGGGTTCCGGAGGCGCAGGAGCCTGCAGAACACAGGGCTGAGGGCCGTGTCCGTGCCCACCGCTGCCCCCACCCCCCCCACCTCCCGCCGGCCCCTACCTGGAGCCCTGGACGTCGCGGACGTCCAGGATGGAGTAGGCGTGGCGGGGACGCAGGCCCAGGCTCTCATAGGCAGCGTCGTCCACTCTCATGTTACCCCCGCCGCAGGAGGCGCCCATGAGGAACCTGCAGGGGCAGAGCAGTCTCAGTGACCAGGGACCCTCAGGAGCCAGAAGCCTCTCTGCCGACCCTGCCACCCAGTGGGGAGGTGCTGCACAGGGGTCGGGGATGGGAGGTGGAACGTGGAAGGTAGCCGGGGGGGGGGGGCTGCCTGTGGGGACCCCCACGGGACACACGGGGCTCAGGAAGGTGCTGTCCCAGCCCCCTCGGCTGTGGTGCAGGAGCTCAGAGGCCTGGGGCTACCCGTTCCCTGGAAGCCTTGAGGCTGGCTGGTCCTGCCAGCTCAAGGCTGTGGCTCTCAGAGGGCAGCAGTTCTGCCTGCTATCTGCTGAGAGCACAAGGTCTTGGCACAAATGAGCTAGCTGTCTCTCCCAGGCCTAAGGTTCTGGGCCCTTCCATAGACATGCTGGCCAGTGCGTGCCAGGTCTTAGAAGGCAGGCCCCACTCCCACCAGGTGCCTCTGTGGGGCTCTCTCCACCCGGCTCCAAGCGGGCCCTGGCGGTCACCACTGGCCCAGCTCAGGATGAGACCTTCCAGGTACAGGCCAATGGGCAGCATCTTGCCCGCTGGCCGTGAGAGATGCCGGTGAACTTGAGATGCAGGGTGCGGGTCAGAGGGCGCGTGCCCCGCTTCTCCCACCGCTCCAGGCCCCGGCCTGGCCGTCCCCTTGTCTCGCCTCTCCTCCCAACGCCGCTGACCGCCACAGCGCCCGCCCCTCTTACCCAGCCTCCTTAGAACTCAGCATTTTGGCCCAGATGAGGTCAGTGTCAACGGGCTCCTCGCGGGGGTTAGTGGAGCTGACCTGCAGCGCCAGGCTCTCACAGGGGGCACCGGTGAGCGTGGCCAGGCCTTCGATGGCGCGCCCCGCCTGGAGGGCGAAGTAGGAGCCGTGCAGCTTGGCCAGCGCCTTCTCGATGAGCGCCACCCACAGCTGCTTCCGCTGAGCCTACGGGGAGGGGCTGGAGTCAGGAGGCCTGACGCGGGCCAGCACCCGTGCCGCCCGCCTGGGCCCGCCCGGCCCCCCACCTGGGAGAAGAGGAGGAAGCCGGCCTCGTCGCACGGCAGCATGTCATCCACCAGCACCGTTGTCCACGTGCCGTCCTTGCACAGCCGCACCTGGTAGGCGCCCTCCGCACATAGGCTGCGTGTGACCATCACTCGCTCGACCAGGTCGGGCCGCTCGGCCAGCACGGCCAGCGCGCTCAGGAACCTGCACAGAACCGGAGGGGGGGGGAGGGGGGCTCCCCTGTGAGCACGCTGGGCCGCCAGCCACCCCGCCCCCTGTGGGCGCCCCGCTCACCAGCAGTTCCCCAGCAGCCCCTGCAGGATGTCCGAGGGCCGGAGAGTGTGGAACACGGACCACGAGGTGCTGTGGTCCCTGGAGACGGAGCAGTTGATCTCGTGGGGCCGCAGCCACTGCCGTACACGCTGCTGGACGCTGTCACCCGCAGGGAAGCCCACAGACTTGGGCCCAGGGGGGAAGCTGTCATCCACGAAGTTCACGCTGTTCTGCAAGGGCCACGGCCTTACACTCAGTCTCCTCCTGGCTGAGGCCACACCCAGCACCCTGAAAATGCTGCCTGGGCCCAGAAGCAAGAGGGTGGGTATGTGCAGCCACCCTGCCTGAGCTGGATGTCCTGGTCAGGGCTCTGTGTGGGCCACAGCACCCCACGTGGGCACGGGGACCACTGCACGCCCCCAGCCTGGAGGCCACAGGGACGGCAGGCATGGGGTGCAGGGACACAAACCCCGAGACAGGCTGCCAGGTGGGCTGCTGGCAGTGATGGGGGCAGCAACCTGAAGGGGGACAGACAGCCCCTCCAACTGACTCAGGGGGCAGTGTTCCCCTGACTCAGGCCTCCCACAGCTACAAGGGCGGAGGGGCGTGAGGAAGCGTCCCAGCCCCGAGTTTCCGCGGGGTCTTCCCAGCTCGAGGAAGCACTGGGCCTGCCTGTGGCAAGAAGCCTCCACCTGCAACCCCCCCTCAACCGTGGCTTCACCACCTTTGGGAAATCACAACTGAGGAGGGTCAGGAGCACAGATCCTTCTGGATAGACTGGATGAGAGGGACCCTGCCGCTGTGCGGAGCTTGGGGAAGAGTGTGTCACTCCGGCCAGAGAAGGAACACCAGTAAAGGACAAAAGGTACAGACACCCTGATCGTGGGACAGAGGGCCACGACGAGAAGGGGCCCGTGGAAGGGGAGGGCCGGCCCGGAGCGTGGCCGCCATCCTCAGGGCGCTCACCTCCCGGCAGAAGGCCACGATGTTTTCCCAGAGGGCCTTGGCCTCGCCCTCATCGGTCTGCCGCCGCTTCTCCACGTGCATGCTCTCCCTGCGCCTCAGGGGTGTGACGCCCCGGCGCTGGGCCACCAGGAGCTGGGCTGTGTGACAAGCGGCACAGTGCTTGGCCCTGGGTGCGTTGAGCAGAGTGCAGGCAGGGCAGGCCCACTGGCCCGGGCGCTCAGGTGGCACCGCGGGGCCCGGGCAGCTGGCCTTGTGGGCGGAGCAGGGGCCGGACTTCTCGGTGCTGCAGTCGAGGCAGCGGGTGGGGGGCTCACCGTGCTCCTGGAAACCATGCAGCTTGGAGCAGCCGCACGCGGTGCATCGGGGGGCCGCCGTGGGGTTCCTAAGTGTGCACTTGGCACATGACCAGGTGGTGAAGTCGGGGCTGGAGGGGCTGGCGGGCTTGTAGCGCACGGTGTCTCCAGCCAGGTCAATGACGTCGCTGCCCGGCATGGCGCCGCAAGCCTCACAGCGGCCAGGGCTGCCCTCGGCGGCTTCCTCCTCCAGCATGCTCAGCCTCTTGCTTGACAGCAGCTCCGCCAGGCGGGAGGCTCCGGCTGCGGTCCGCCCTGGGCCCTGGGGGGGCCCCTTGGAGCCGGCAGAGGGGGAGGGCTGGGTGGCCTCAGGCACCGGTGGCTGTAGCTGCGGGGGGACCTCGCGGCGGCTGCGGGGCACAGGGTTGTTCTGCAGGGTGGGCGAGAAGGGGCTGAAGGTCGGAGCCCGGGGGGGCTCCTGGTCGGTGGCAGAGGGAGGGTCAGCTTCGGCACCTTCCCCGGGCTGGGGAGGGGCAGGTATGACGTGGAAGCCGGCGGGGGCCACAACTTCGGGGACCACCAGGGCCTCGGGAGGGATCCTGGGCAGCGAGAGTTTCCGGGGGCCGCCGCAGGCAGAGCAGGAGCTGGCCATGGGCGTGTTGTGCAGCGTGCAGCGCTGGCAGGCCCAGCCGCTCCCCGGCTCTGCTGCTCCCTCCTGCTCCCCCTCCTCCACCTCCACTTCCTCCTGCTGCTCCTCCTCCTCCTCAGGCCGCCCCCGAGCTGGGTCTGCGGCCGCCAGCCCCACCGTCCGAACGGGACCGGCCTCCTCCTTGCAGCCGCCCCTGGGCTCCGCCAGGACCCCGTTGATGATGGGCAGCAGGGAGGTGCCAGGCACGGGCTCTGGGGCAAAGCCGCACACCTCACAAGTCTCCTTGCCCAGAAAGTTCCGGAACGTGCAGCGGGCGCAGGGCCATTTCTGCTCCTCCACGCTGAGCCGGAGGATGTGGTCGAGGTCAGGCTTGTGCCGGGGGGCCTCACAGATGGAGCACTGGCGTTGGCCGGCTGGGTTCAGGAAGGTGCAGCGCGCACAGGACCACTCCCCAATCGCGGCCATGGACCCAGGAGAGTGCGTGTGGCTGCAAGGCAAGACCCTGATCAGTGCAGGCCGGAGGACAAGGGCCCAAGCCACCTGGGACAAAGGTGTTGGGCTGCAGGCCCTAGAGTGTAGCCTCTGAGGGGCTCGAGGACTCTCAGAGTCAGGGGCCCCCAACGCCTCCCACAGGTCTGTCCTCAGACCCCTTCCGGAGGGGCAGACCCGTGGAGACAGAGCAACGGGGTCGAGCCACACTATCCTAGTGGCCGTGGGGCCCTGCTGGGGAGGCAGGCAGTCTCTAACCAGTTCCAGAAAAGAGTATGAGTGAACTTCCTGGACAGGATAAAGGGCATCCTCAAAACCCTACAGCGGACATCATACCCAGCGGTGACACTGAGTGCTTTCCTCCTGAGACCAGGGGCTCAGTGCTGCTGGTCAGCACTGTACCGGAGTCCCAGGCAGAGCAGCCAGGCAGGAAACAGAGATAAAAGGCATCCAACTGGAAAGGAAGAAGTAACACCACCTCGGGTCGCGATCTTTCCCCACACTGCTTGGGATCCCCCGACCCCCACCTCGCCCTCCCTCGCTCATGCGTGCGTGCTCATGCTCTCTGCTAAAAATAAATAAACATTAAAAAAAGAAAGTCCTGCAGCTAATAAGTGAATTCGGCAATGTTAGAGGGCTCGAGAGCGACACACAAGTGTCAGGTGTGCTTCCGTGCCAGCAACGAAGCGCCGGAGAAAGGGAAGTTGGGAGAACACCACCACTTCATCCCCAGCGGTGAACTATCTAAGGGTCCTTTTCACCAAGAAGGAGAAAGACTTGTACTCTGAAAACTACAAAGGACATCACAGAAGACCAGAACAAACGGAAAGACACCCCCTGGTCAGAGACCGGAAGACCTCATACAGTTACAACCACAGCAACACCCAAGTGATTGACGAATTCAGATTCAGTGCAAGCCCAATCAGAATCCCCCTTTCCTTTTCTTTCTAGTAGGAATGGAAAAAGCTGATTCTAAAATTCCTATCAAACGCAAGGACACCCCCACCCCTCCCACAAGTGGCCACAGCAGTCCTGAACAAGAGGAGCAGCAGACAGGCGGCACCTGCACAAGGTCCCAGCGTAACCTACACACGGTCTGTGCGGCCACAGGACAGCACTGAGGAGCCCGGACAGGCGCCTCACACATACGGTCAAAACATTTTATTTTTTCATGTGGTTTTTTTTTAATGTTTTATTTATTTTTGAGAGAGAGAGAGAGAAAGAGAGA
>NW_027529647.1:4011398-4019197 GCF_008692635.1 Crocuta crocuta
TTATTTTATTTAATATTTTTATTTATTTCTAGGAGAGAGAGAGAGAGACAGCGTGAGCAGGGGAGGGTCAGAGAGAGAGGGAGACACAGAATCCAAAGCAGCTCCAGGCTCCGAGCTCTCAGCACAGAGGCCGACGCGGGACTCGAACCCATGAACCGTGAGATCATGACATGAGCCAAAGTTGGACGCTTACCCGACTGAGCCACCCAGGCGCCCCACACACGACCCTGAGATTAAGGGTTACACACTCCAACTGAGCCAGCCGGGTGCCCCTGGTCGAGCGATGTTAGGCAAGGGTGCCAAGACCACTTGGGGAAAGGGCAGTCTTTTCAACAAATAGTGCTGGGAAAGCAGGATCTCAGCACTGAACAACGAGGTTAGGCCCTTACCTCACACCATATTCAAAAATTAACTCCAAATGGATCAATGACTTAAATGTAGGAGTGAAAACTATAAAACTCTTAGGAAAAAAACTCAAGTAAGATTTTGGGACTTTGAGGGGCACCTGGCTGGCTCAGCTGGTAGAACATCCAACTTTTGATCTCAAGGTTGTGAGTTTGAGCCCCACGTTGGGCATAAAGTGTACTTAAATAAAAGAAATAAATAAAGGAAAAAACAGATAAAACTGAGTGATCTTGAACTGACCATGGATTAGATATGACACTAAAAGTATACGCAAGTGGAGGGAAAAACCAGAGTTCGTCCAATGAGTAGCTTCCGTGCTTCAAAGGGCACAGCTGGGCAAGTGAAAAGAGCACTCATAAAATGAGAGAGAATATTTACAAACATGTGTCTGACAAGGGTCTTGCATCCAGAAAATATAAACAACTCTCACAACTGAACAACAACAATAAAGCTGTTTTAAAAACGGGCAAAGGACTTGAATATATCTCCAAAGAGGATATATGAGTGGCCATGGAAGCCTGTGGAAAGATGGTCAAATGTCACTGGCCATCAGGAAAATGCAAACCTAAGCCCCCGAGAGGCGCCACCGCACACCCAGCACGGCTGGCCAGAATGCACAGCGCGGACGACAGCAAGGACCACTGCCTCAGAGAAGCCAGGACCCGGCCCTGACTCGCCAATGGGAACGCAGGGGCAGAACGGTGCAGCGGCCAAGGACACAGTCTGGCAGGTCCTCAGCAAGTTACCCGGGTGACCATCCGGCCCGGCAATTCCTCTCCTGGATGTGCACCCCCGACAGTGCACAACTGGTACCCCAGCGCACACACGCTCAGAGCGGATCTACTCACGACAGTCAAAGGTGGAAACAGCTCAAATGTCTGTCAGTGAAAATACAGATAAACAATACGTGGACTATTATTATTCGGCCATAAGAGAGAATGAAATTCCAACGCAGGCTGGATTCTGTGTCTCTCTCTTTCTCTGTCCCTCCCCTGCTCATGCTGTCTCTCTCTCCCTCAGAAATAAATAAAACATTTAAAAATTTTTTAAAAAGAAATTCCGACACAGGCTACAACCTGGACAAACTATGAATACGTCGTGCTAAGTGAGAGAAGACAGACACAAGACCGCACGTCACAGGGGACCATTCACAACACGAGACCCAGAGGCGGGAAGAGGTATGGGGGTCCTCAGGGGCTGGGAACGACTTCCTAAGGAGCACTGGTGATGACGTTCGGGGACTGAGGAGAGGTGATGGACACACAGTGTGAATGTACTAAATACCACTGGTCATTCACTCTATGATGATTACTTGATATTGTAGGAATTTCACCTCAAAAAAAAAAAAAAAAAAAGCAAGCTCAAGGGGAGGGCCAGGGCCTGAGTGACTGGGGGTCACCCTGACCCAGGGCCACTGGCCCAGCTGCCTACTTGGTCTCTCGGGGGACCCTGGGCAGACATCTGACCACGAAAAGCGGGCTAGCAGTGCTCGAGGCTCACCCGCTGGGTCAAGGGAGAGACAGGCGGTATCCTGGGGCTGCGCACCGCCCACCGACCTGCCCGCTATCAACCCAGACCAGGGCAGGGCCGCCGTGCAACATGCAAACCTGAACCCCCAGAGCATGCGCCCAGGCCGTGGGGCCGTGACAGCTGAGGCCCACCCCGCACCCGGCAGTCCCAGGGGCATCACGGGGGAGGTGTTCAAGGTCACAGGAGGTGGGACAAAGGGCAGAGTCCCTTCCACCATCAGCTTGTCCTGAGTGTTGGTGACGCCCAGACCTGAGAGACTCCTCCTAGGACGGGTGGCCTAGTGCTGGCAACACTCAAGGTGTGCCCCCCCCCCCCGCCAGCTCAGAGCCCTTTGTCCTGAAGGAGGGGCCTGCAGGCATGGCCGTGTGCCCCATGTGCCAGGTGCGGCCACAGAGGACACGGCCCTTCCCAAGTGGCTGGGCCCGCGGCGTGTGTGCGCAGAGGGCAGGGCAGGTGGGGTGCTCCTGGCTCCGCCTGCCGCTGAGGGGTCACTGCCTGGGGGTGGAGATGGCCTCTCAACCTGCTCCTCAAGGGCTAATCTGGGTGCAAGGGGGTGTCTATACTCCACAACACACAGCCTCCTGCCCTGATTGTAGCTGCTCTGCTGGCGGAAAAGTCAATTGTTCTTTACAAAGCACGAGCCCATGCTTCTGATGTCGTTTACACCAAACCCTTGTGGTTCGGGAAGAAAGAGAAGTTGCCTCTTCAAAAAACAATCCAAAAAACTCCCCAAGCAGCAGGAATGCTCCTTAGGGCCCAAGGCAAACTCTGTGAAGCCACCTTCCCGGCCTGTGCGGCTGAGGGTCAGGAGCCGCCACAGCCTCACCTGCATATGGCAGTGCCCAAGCAGACAGACGGGCCGTGGGGTGAATGGGTGCCAGGCTGGGCTCAATGCAGGACACTTGGCACCAGCAGAGTGGGGCAGATCCCCTGTGGCCTTGGCTTCTGTGCTACAAACAGCCTAAGAACTCTTCCTGGAGACAAGCAGGCCCTCCCCCCCACACTGCTCCCACTCAGAGAAGGGCCCACAGTCATGCTGTGGGTCACAGTGAGGGCCCCCAGACATGCACACAAGCATGGGTTAAGTCCCAGGCTGCTTTCGCCCCGGCTCCAGGCCCAGGGCACGGTCACTCACCCGGCACGCCTCACGTGGCTTGGTCACGGGGACCCGCAGAGTGAATCTGACATTTTGGAGACCACCCACTCCACTCCTGAGATGAGTCTCCAAAGAAAAGACTCAGGCCCCTGGCCTGTGTGCAGGGAAGGTAGAGGACAGCTGTCTGAGGACACACCGGTCCCTGGAATCAGGGCTCTGGGGGCCCCGGACACACTGAGCAAGGACAGCCTGTGGACGGAGGGAGCCCAATTCCTGTCTGCCCTCCTAACCTGCCAGCTGGCCAGTCCCTGGCCTGGGCCCAGCTGACCTTGAGACACGGGGTCCGCTGGTCCCGGCCAGCACTGGGGACAGTGGAGGAACACGGCAGGTTTTGTAGCCATTGTGGTGGGTAAAGTACACCAAGAAGGTTCTGTCTGGGGTTCAGAAAGGGTTAAAGAAAGCAGTGCCTGAAATTCAAGTTTAGCCCTGGGCAGTGGCATCTCTGGCTGGAGGAAGGCTTCTTGGGATAGTGGCTCTGGCACAGGGGCTCCCTGGACAGGCAGCGGGGAGGGCGCTGTGCTCCCTCACGGACCCCTGCAGCCCACATCCCGGGGTCATTGGGCAGGCTGAGGAGAAGTGGCTCAGGGGTCAGTGACCGGGTGGCCAGAGGCACTTGCGAAGGGGCCTCTGGCCCTCACCACCCTCGGATCACCTTCTCCAAGTCCACAGCCCCAGGGTCACCCCGATGTGACACAGGGCCTGGGCAGGAGCCAAGTGCTCAAGAGACACTCAGAGAGGCCAACGCGCCCTGGCAGCCTGGGCGGGGGCAACGGCATCGGGACCTTGAGCCAAGCCAGACTCCCGCGCACAGCTTGCCGGAGCACCGCGACACCATACAGTCCGGGATGGGGGCGGGGCGGGGCGGGGGGCTGCCCGTGAAAAGACTTGAGCTACTCCTTACAAGAGAAAGGCCGAGTCAAGGGTTAACTGAGGCACGTATCCAGAAAACCCCAACGCCAAATGCCCACCGTGCCCCGTCTTCTGGGAGTCCGCGGCACCTGGTTCCAATTCAGAAGGGAGGCTATGGAGTTGCCCCGGGGGCACACCGTAAGCTCCCCCGCAGGGCACCCAGGTTTGCAGGAACACGGAGACTCATGGTCATCCCTACAGGGTGCAGCACCTCCCCGGGCACGCCTCTCTTCCCCACACAGCAAAGACTGGTAAGCAGTGTCCACACACGAGGAGCTCGGCGAAGCCCCCAGACCCAAGGCTGTCAGCGTCCTGGGCAGGCTACGTCTGGATGCCCTGCTGGCTGTGGCCACCGAACCCCCAACCTGAGGATTCAAGGCGCCCTCCTCTGGGGCTACCCTTGGCCATCCTTGAGTCATCCTCGTCCCTGGGTTCCCAGGGCTGGCAGGCGGCCATGCCCATGTCCTTTGCTTACGGCCCAAGGCGAGTAGCTCCCAGGGCCAGTACAAGGGGACGGTCCTGGGCAAGGAGGCAGCGTGCCCAGATTCGGAGGCTCTTCAGTGAACGGCGCCCTCCAGGCTGTGGCAGTGTCCCACGCGTGTACGCGTGTGTCCGTGTCCAGGGATGCACGCAGGGAGGGGTCCCGAGGGGTTGTGGGGTGGGGCAGCTGCCTTGTGTAGCGCCCACTCCCCACTTCTCATCCTCGGTCTGGGTGTCTGTCAATTCCTCCTGCTTCGCCTGCTCGCGGCGGCACACGGTGACCCCCACCCCCCAGGTCTGGTGGCTGCACGGGGAATGGGAAGCAGCCACTGGTGCCCCAGCCCGGGGGAGTAGCCTGGCAGGAGGCCAGGAGACTGAGAAAGTTACACCTGGGTCGGCAAGTGCGCCAGTACCCGAAGCCAGACAGGCACACGCGTCCCTCAGCACGCCGGGGCAGGGCGTGCAGGGCGCCGCCCGGCAAACCCCACAGGGTCCAGCCCGGCCTGCTGCTCCCTGGGGGCAGCCCCCCTCCCTAGGACCCAGCAAGTAATTTACCCTCAGGAAGCAAATACATGGGAATCTGTAAAAAGTGTGAGGACAGATGGGTCACACGGGGAGATGCCCCATGTCACGTCAGGGAGACGCAAATCAAACCACACGGGGACAGCGCTCTGTACCCGCCAGCAGGCAGATGGTCACAAGTGTTGGCCGGGACGGGGAGACACTAGAGCCCTCCCCTCCATCACTGGTAGGGATGCAAAACGGTACAGCTGCTGTGGAACACAGCTTGGCACTGTCTTAGGAAGCCGGGCAAACTTACAGTGACCCTCGGCAGCTGCACCCTGGGTCCCCGCCCAAGAAAAAGGAAAACGTGTCTGCACAAACGCTTGAACGTGAACGCTCACGGCTGCACGACCCGTAAAAACCAAGCAGAAACAACCAACCATCTGCTGAGAAATGGATAAAACAGAACGGGGTCTGTCCACACAACGGGGTATTTATTATTCAGCCATGAAAAGGAACGAAGCTCTGGCACCCACTATCACGTGGAGGGACCCTGAGAACGCTGTACTTGTTGACAGAAACTAGATGCAAAAATTAAACGATTCCACTGGTGTGAAATTTCTTGAAAAGGCAAATCTATAGGCAGGGGGCAGGGTGGCTGCCTGGGGAAGGGTGGCAAATGGGCAGGGTCCCTGGGGGCTCAGAGACGTGGGTGCACAACTCTATAAACTCCCCAAACCACGCAGCGCACACTTACGAGGGGTGAATGAGACACACAGATGTCCACCAGTGCGTCCCCAATACCGTAACAAGGGAGCAGAGCAAACCCTTCCTGCCACTGGGGTAACTTAGGTGAGACCCGCGCTGCGCCCACCGGCTGGGCCGACTCCAGCACCTCGCAGGTGCCCCACCTGCTGGGGGCTCAGGCCTCGGGTCCAATGCCATTCCAGAAGGGACATCCGTCAGGACCCTGTCTACTGTCCACCTAGCCGGGGGGCCCCGGACACGCAACTGCCCTGCACACTGACCTGCGTCCACAGGAGGTGATGGCCAAGTGCCGCAAGGCGGGCGCCTTTGGGGAAGGGCGTGCCGCTAGTGACGGGGTCCCAGGAAAGCAGGGGTTGCCGCTGCTCTGCCCGAGGCTGCAGGGACCCCGGCTGTCTACTGAGCACCAGGCTCCCCTCTCCAGTGGGGCCGCAGGATGGGCCGAAGGCAGAGGCGGGCCGCCCGAGCCCAGGGCCCCCCGAGACCTGAGCAGCGGGCACAGCGCCCAGGCAGCCCCCCTCCAGGCATCCCAGAATTCCTGAGGGGAGGGTCTCCAGGTGACTCGATGGGCAGCCTCGGCGGAGAAACCCAGGCGGGGGCGCCGGGGCAGGAGAACAGCAGACCGAGCAAGCCCTGGGCCCGGCAGGCGGCCCACACAGGCCCTGCCCCGGCTACACCAGCCAGCCAGGCCGCGACCCACACTGCCTGGCTCTGTGGGGAGGGCTGGCACCCCAGAGTTTCTCCAAGAGCCTCTCAAGTCTCGGGCCTCGTCGGGGAAGCGAGCTGCCAGAGGATTCTCAGGAACAGGACCCCCCACCCTTGCGAGCCCCTCTGCCCAGGCAGGAGCACCCTGACAGAACGGCACTCCCGCCCCCGGGCCCTCCCCGCCCCACCTTCTTACCTTCGGGCCCGGGGACGCGGGGACGGGTGCTGCCGGGTGACCAGGGCACCACCCCAGACAGGCCCCCCGGGGCCACTCCTACACCAGCCGGCTGCTGCAGGGGGCCCGGAGTAAGGCGGTCCCCCGGGGAAGCCGTGGTCCGACTCGGTCTCGGTGGCCAGCGAGGAGGCGGAGCTCCCCATGGCCCCCGCGGTGGCGGCCGCGCTGAGACCCGGGCCTGGTCACACGCGGCCGGCAGCAGGGGAGGCGGAGCATGGAGGGAGGACAGCGCCCACGCCGGAGACAGGGCGGCCGGGCTGGTCAGTCACACAACAGATACACACAGAGAGAACAGAGACAAAGAGGAGAAAGAGCATGACTCTCAGGAAAGAAGCCCCCAAAAGTCTGGGGAGGCTCCCCAGTGCGCAAGTGGCCTCGGGGACCCGGGGACCCCACCCCGCCCGCTGCCCAGGGGGGTCGGGCAGCACGTGTCCACGCTGGTCTCAGGAGGTCCTACTCTCAGTGAGCAAGAAGCCACGCAATCGCATTTTTTGCAGAGAAAAGGCTCGAGGGGCACGGGCTGAAGGAAAGGGAGGGGTGAGCAGGTGCGCGGGGCGGGGCCTTCGGGAGGAGGGCAGCAAAGCCCCTCCAGGGCCTGGCGGAGACTGCAGTGCCCTCAGGTGAGCAGACTGCTACCGCCTGCCTTTCTGGAGGCTTCCTGAGGGAGAGCCTCCCAGGCCAGACGGAGTCCAGGGGCCTGGGAAGAGACAGGGACCTCTGGCAGGGACGGCCTGCACCAGGGCAGGCGTCTGCCCCCGCCACGGGGTGAGGGAGAGGCCTCGAGTCTTGCTCCAAACAGGGCAAGTCCCAGGGAGGCTTGGGGCCAAGGGGCCCAGCCCTGACCCTCCCGCAGACGCCAGGGGCCGGGTGGCCGGGGTGGAACCGCGTGAGGCCTCTGTGCGGCGCGGGCCAGCGGGCGCCCAGGCTCTGGCAGGCACTCGGGGACAGGGTATGTGGCCGGGGCCGGGGGCTGCCCGTGCTGAGAGTGACCGGCAGCACTCACTCAGCAGGGGGAAGCATGGGCCCCCCGCCCCACAAGAGCTCTGGCCAAACCACCCGAGTCCTCTGAGCGGCAAGGAAACCCTCCCAGCTAGCCTTTACTCGGCAGTG
>NW_027529647.1:4020124-4025543 GCF_008692635.1 Crocuta crocuta
CGAGCAGCACCTGCCCCCACTGGCCTGTGGCCTTACAAGTCACCCTGCCACTCAGGTCTGCCCACGGGGCACCGCCAGAGCAGAGTCCAGGAGGCAGAGACCCCTTGGCCTGCACAGCTGACACCATGCCCGCCCCGTCCGTAAAGGAAGCGTGTGCCGGCGCCGACCCACGGGGGCCGCACAAGCCCAGACGCCCTTTCCAGTCATCCGGCAGCCGTGCGTGGCAGGTGAAACAGATGGAAGACTCTGGAAGATGCGTCTTATGTAACCCAGTGCATCCTAACTGTCCCGGCGTCGGCGTCAAGTTCAGGTAAAGCCACGTGTGAGCTAGCGACACGTTTCCAGGGGAGATCCTCGAACTCTGCTGTGGGGACGCACCCCTCCGCTGGACGGGCCGGGTCAGCAGGCCTGTGTGGCTTCCACACCGGGCACGCTCCCCAGCGGTCTGCTCCTCGCCAGCCAGGGTCACTGCAGACACCTGCCTCTCACACGGGTCCAGGTCAGACCCCCACCCCCTCCCCCCAACGCCGGACTCCTGGGCTCCAGTCCCTGCAGGAGACCCTCACAGGAGGGGCCCGAGTGTTTCTGACCCTCCTGTCACAGCCAAGTCCCGGGACAGGGGGTGGACCGTGCCAGCGCCAGCACCACATGCATCTGAGGCAGACAGAGCTGAGGGGAACCAGCCCCAAGCAGAGAGAGGGTGCGGCCCAGGCTTCCCAGGGGGATCTGACTGCCTGGAGGAAGGGGTCCCGAGGTCCTCGCACAGGCTGGGCAAAGCACCGTCAGGGACCCACCGGCTCCTCACTAACGCCCTGAACAGGTGTTCGGCGGTGCCACGGTAAGGGCTCAGGCCTGTCACGGACGCTCGGGGAACCCTGCACGTGGCGGGCCACGTGGCACCCTGTGTACCCGCCTCCTGACACATCTTCTGGGAACCGCGGCCCTTCAGGCGCCGTCTGGGGCGGACTATGCGGTCGCAGCCCAGTGTCCTTCTCCTCGGGGGCTCGAGGACAGGGGGTGCCCTGGAAGGGCAAAAGCTCGCCAGAGAGCGGCTGGCTCCGGAGGGACTATCTGGGACCGCCAGGGACGACGGCACCCTACGTCCTGGCCCCACCGGGGGAAGTGAGAGGCCCTGGAGTGAGGCCCCCCAGGGAACAGCCACCAGCCCTGTGCTAACCCAAGAGCGCCGTCTGCGTGTGGTGACGTGCAGCCCTTGGCCCTCACGCTGGCGCCAGGCTGGCACAGCAGGGCCCAGGAC
Source organism: Crocuta crocuta (assembly GCF_008692635.1). Lineage (NCBI taxonomy): Eukaryota > Metazoa > Chordata > Mammalia > Carnivora > Hyaenidae > Crocuta > Crocuta crocuta. The sequence goes on from NW_027529647.1 coordinate 4,021,383, forward strand.
GTCTCCACACCCTGCTCCGCAGGCCCGGCCCCTCGAGGCAAAACCCAGGTGAGGGCCTCCCAGGGGCCGGGACACCCTGACCCCCGGTGACAAGCACCAGGCCGCCCGCTCCCCCTGCAGGGCCTGCTGGGTGGGCAAAGCCCTCACCCGGGCGAGAGCGGGGCGCGCCGGCCCACCTACTCCGCGCGTCTTCGCTCATTCAGCAAACACCGCCAGGCCCCCGCGTGTGCCGGGCAAGCGCACGCAGGGCACACCTTCCGGCTGCTGTGTCTTGGGACAGCGCGACAGAGATGACGTCTCTGGACGGAAGCCAGAGCGTACACGGTGGCGGTGCCAGACTCCCGCGATGCGACGACGTGCAAGGGGCAGGGTGCCCGGCCGCACAGCGCCCCGCGGCCCGACCACCCCCGTTTGGGAGCTGCTGCCTGACGTTTAAGCGGGACTGCGGCCTAGATGTGGCCTCGGGGACGGCCGGAGCCGGGGCTGCAGTCCCTCCGGCCCGGGGTGAGGCGTGCGCCCGGCGGGGCCCTCTCAGAGGACAGCAGGGGACAACCCACCCCGAGTGACGAGCATGAGAAGGGCCAGGCAAGCACGACCCCTCGCCCCGACCACCTCCTCTGCTAGGAGGACTAGGGCCCTTCAGAAGCTGCATCTGTCCCTTACTTAGAGGTGACTGGAGGCTCCAGGCAACCGTGTGGCCCAGCCAGCTCCTTGCTGCCTGGTTCAAGACCCCTGACCTCCGTGGCCAGCCGGAGTGGCGGATGGGGCTGTTCAAGATCCCGGGGCCTCAGGGGACAGGCGCTGCCAGGGAAAGGTGCCCAAGCGGGCGGGGCTCCAGGCAAGCAGCCTGCCAGCTGCTGAGACTCACCTCAACTCAGAGCCCAGCACCAGCGGCCACTCCACCCACCAACGGGCGACCGCCACAGCCTGGCGCTCCGTGGGGGGAGGGGCACTGGCGGCCCAGTCAGTGCTTCAGGCCAGAAGAAGGGCCCAGACTCCACCCATTAGTCCCGTGTTGGCCTCAGGCAAACACCAAGGCAAGTCACTCCCACCCGCTGGGCGGGGGGCCTGTGCCCTGGGAGGTGACGTCACCAGCCTGCTGACCCCAGAGAGCCAGGTGCGGGATGAAAGCCGTGGGCCCTGAAAGGGTACCTAGCACTTCCTGTTACCAACCCTGAGAGGAACCGTGCTCTGTTCCAAACCCTCGCCCTTCGGACCGGGAGCCGCCTCCTGAGGACACTATAGGGCGGTGGTCACGCCTCTGGCATTTCCGGACTTGTCCACGTGTGTCACGTCCCAGTTCCGGGGCAGCTCACCCCCGGCTTCCCGGGCACACGGAGCACCCCTGGGACACCTACTATGCTGGTCACAGGAAAGCAGCCAGACAGGGACGGGAGGGAGGGGAGGAGGGCCTCTCAGGACAGACGCACGCTCACGCACGGCGGTCCCTGACGCAGGGGGCCCCGGGGTGGCTGCACGTCCTTGCCCCGTGCTTGTGGGGACCTACCCCACCCCAGCGGCGCCTCACGCAAAAGGGCGGTGTTGTCAGACGCACAGGGACGCTCTCAGGGTCCCAGTTTCTTGGTTCACAGGTTCAATACTGTTCAGCGTCAGATGATATTTTCTACAGGGAAAGAAAAGGCACTGGCTGTGCCCTCTCATTCCGGCGCCTTCCTCGGCCCGGGCAGGCCTGGTGACCTCTGACCTCACAGCAGCACAGGTTTTGTGGGGCCGTGGGGGCATCCAGGCTGAAGCTCACTTCAAGGGGGGGATGATGCGGAGCCCTGCAGTGCAGCCCAGGCCCCCGGAGCTCAGGCCTCCCTGCAGCCACCGCTCCTGAACAGCGGGGTTCTAGAACGAACCACCTCCCTGTTAAGTGGAGGGAGGGGAGTATCAGGCCAGGGCAGAAGGTCCTGGAGTTCAAGGTGAATTTGATTCCAAAGAGTAACTTTATGGAGAAGTGTGGATGCTGGGGGGGAGCCCGAGGAGGAACTCCCTCCGCTTCAGGTCTGGGCTGTGACGGCAGGGGGAGGGGGAGGCAGGGCCCCAGTGAAGGCCTCCTCTGGACACACGTGACACCGCTGAGCAGCAGCCATCGGCCTGCTTTCTTCCTGATTCTGTTACAGCACCGTCCAGGCACGTCCCTCAGCCTGGCCACAAGGGAGGTGGGGCCAAAGCTCCCCTCAAGCGTGGGGAAGCAAGAAAGGCAGGGCACGGCACAGCCACCAAAGCGTGATGGCGTGTACCTGCACAGGCAGCAGTGGGGCCGAGGCCCGTGTCCGTTCCACTCCCGTCTCCTGCAAACGAGGAGCCCGGTGCCCAGGCGCGTCCTCGCGGGAAGGACGGCACCACCGACTTCCCGAGCAGCCCCTCCTGGGGTGTCTGTGCTGGGCCAGGACAGCCCTCTGTCCTCCCACGGCCAGGCGCCCCAGGGCCCCCGCACCCAGCTGGCCCTGTCCTGGTGGCACTAACACAGCTGCCTGCAGAGCCCCTACTCAGACCCTGCTGGGACCCACAGAATGACAGGGTGTGGCTGGGCAGGTTTCCAAGCTTGAGAGGCGGGGGCAGCCCGACCTTCGTTCAGAGGGTGGAAACCAGTAAGTCCACTCCTCATCCCCACAAACGCTGCGGGGTGCTGTACCCCGGGGTGACCCCGGAGCCACCTGCCAGCAAGCAGCCGACAGAAAACGCTCAGTGACCACCTACTCAGTGTGGATGGGACACCGCTGAGCACCAAGGGCACCTGTGCACATAAGGAGCCAGGGACAGGGCCGAGAGGTGGAATCAGAGCCCGCCATGGCCTTCCCAGGCATTCTGGGCAGAGCAGGAAGGGAAGAAGCTAGGGGAGTCTGGGTCCATGCCGAGGAACTCTGCACAAGGATTAGGCAACAGACACGATCACAGTCCCGCTCTGGGACATTCCCAGGGTGCTGGTGCTGAGTAACAGGGTGCAGGGTGGGACCAGGGGAAAGGAGCAGTGAGGAGGTGTGGGCAGTCCAGGTGGGCGGGGCGAGCAGGAGAGACCAGCGCTGACTGATCCCAGAGCTTGTTTCATATGTACGGAGCTGGAGAGTCCCTGCTCAGGGCCCAGGCTTCAAAAGTCTGATGAAGAAGTCACCAAAGCCACCCTGCGGCTGTCTCCACTGTGCTACGGGCCTCTCATTTCAGCCTGACACTCCAGAGTAGAGCAGCAGACCAAGACATCCATGGACATATGTGACCGGTCACCAGGACTTCCTGCTTTCTGTGGGCTCATTCTTCAAAGAGCCTCCACAGTTTCCGTGTAACCGGGCCCTCCCGTGCCTAAGGTGTCGAGGGGGCCCGGAGGGGGCCGCTCTGTGTCCAGTGACCACAAATGCCGGACTGGGGTGGCCACCCCCTTGGGCTCTTCACTCACACACCCTGGGTCCATGAAAGACACCGCGGTTTCCGAGGGACTTCAGGGCAGCAGGATAGATACTCTTTCCAACTGTCGAGTATGTAACAGGCGGTGGAAAGAGGAGGTAAAAAGGCAGCCTCGAGACTCAGAGACCTACGTGTGCAGCCCCCTGGGAGCCTTGGCCTAGTCTGCTTGTCTGAAAGCAGGGCTTACCAGGGAGCCACCCATGACAGGGGCCCGGAGAGCTGGGTGAAGAGCAGGCGGCCTGGCGTCCGGGATCGGAGGTCCCTGCCTAGCCGCGCTATCCCTGAGCCTTGAGCCCAGCAGGGCTTGAACCTGGCTCTCAGGAGGTCATCAGGTCACCGCCGGTCTGCCCCGAAGCAGCTCAGAGATTTCAGATGCGGAAGGGAAAGGGAGAGAAGAGCGGGATGACGCGGGAGGAAGTAAGATGTGCCCAACCCAAGGCCGGGCCAAACAGGCTTCCCGCAAGATGAGTCCACCAGTGTGGCCCCCGCCTGTGTGGGGCCCTCTTTCCGTGAGTCAGACCAGGGAAACACTCTCTCTGCTCGTGTCTGAAAACGTCAGAGTGGAGGGATGCAGAGACTGCCCGCTCGTGCCCCAGCCCAGTCTCTGGGGGGACGCAGGGGGTCACGGACGTGGCACAGCCCTCCAGACCTGGCTCCACGAGGGGCTCAGGCAGAAGTGCAGGCTGGGCTGGGCCCGTCTGCCCTCCCAGGCCTGGTGGCCCAGGAGCCCTGCTGCCTGGAGTCCGTCACAAACTC
>NW_027529647.1:4025597-4025988 GCF_008692635.1 Crocuta crocuta
TTGACCACACAAGGGTTCACTGGTCGGGACGAGAAAGGGTGGCCGGCAGCCTGGCAAACGGTCTCAGGGGCCACCTCCTGTAACTCCCCTGTCCCCGAAGTCAAACCAAGAGGAAGTGTGGGGTGGCCGGTGGACGCCGCCCCCGGGAAGTGCCCGGAGACCCGCTGTGGGGAGGGACGCGGGGGGTAAATGCGGACGGGATCAGAAGAGGCCTGGAAGATAAGGGCACTCAAGGGCAGCAGGGGCCGCCTCCAGCGTCCGCAGCACCCCGGGGCTGGTCTCCCCGTGACCCAGATGACCCAGGTCCGCGCGCGCTCCCCTCTCAGACGGCGTCCCCAGCCCTGCTCGGGCTCCGACCAACGCTCGGGAGGCGCGGCTCGCCGGACCCGGG
>NW_027529647.1:4025998-4029325 GCF_008692635.1 Crocuta crocuta
CCCGGTGCGCGATGCAGGCCGGGAGTTGTAGTCCTCTGCTGTTGACCAACGGCCGCAGCGACCGGCTCTGTCCAGGGGCTCGCCGACTTCCCGGGCCTCCCCGTCCGCCAGCACCGCTGGATACTGCCGAGCCCCGCGCCACGCGGGCGCTGCGTGTTGGGTCTCGCTCGGAGTGGCGGAAAGAATCCTCCTGGGAGAGGACTGCGCTATTGCTCCCAGAATGCCCTGCGCTGGAGGAAGGGGCGGGACTCCAACTCCGCCCCAATCTCGGAGCTTGCGGCGTGCACTGCAGGCCCAGGTGTGCTGCTGTGGCCGCTTCCCCGTCTGTGTGGACGGGCACCCGACGAGGCCCTGGCCGCTGCGTCTCCATGGGGCCCGCAGACCTCCGTGGCGTCCTCCCAGGGACTCCTCAGTCCCCTTACCTCCCGCCTCTCAGCCGCCGTAAAGCCTCTTTGCAACTTGTCTGCTTCCGCGGGTCCTCTCGAGGCTTCGTGGTCAAAAGCTCCAGTTTTGGTGGCACCTGCTTGGGTGGAGACACGGCCTGGGCACTTACTGCGTGACTTGGCCACGTTACTTCTCGGTGGCGGGAGACGACGTGAGATGCCATCCACGGCCCGCTCAGCACCGTGCCTGCGAGGAAGACCCCTAGACCTGGGAAGCCAGGCTCTAGACAGAGCCGCCCCGCCCCCACCCCACCCCCATTCACGGAAGAGCTTCCTCGGTCCAGCCTCTCCCGTTAAGTTCCCTTTGGGCAGCTTGAGGTCACTCAGCCAGCAGTTGAGCACTCACAGCCCCTCTGCCGCATAGATGTTTTGGAGGCAGCAGGACATGCCTGGAAGCGGTTCATCAGACGCGGCCGAAGCCCAGGGAGGCTGTAGAGTGGGATGCCAGGATGCTGAGGGCAGAGCCCTAAAGACTCGCGTTCAGGGGGCACCTGGGGAGCCTGAGGTGCACTGGTCGTTCAGGAGACAGAAACCAGGCATGTCAGCTAAGAGCTTCAGGGCGAGTACTTGGTCGTGGCTCAATTGTGCCTCCAGACTCCAGGATAGAGTTTGGTTTGTTTTGGTTTTGAGAGAGAGATACTGTGAGCAGGGGAGGGGGGGAGAGAGAGAGAGAGGAGAGAGAGGAGAGGAGAGAGAGAGGGAGAGGGAGAGAGACAGAATCCCAAGCAGGTTCTTCACTGTCAGTGAGGGGCCCAGTGCGGGGTTTGAACTCACAAACTGTGAGATCATGACCTGGACCTAAATCAAGAGTTAGACGCTTAGCAGACTGAGCCACCTAGGTGCCCCAAGATGGGGCAGAATTTAAGTGGAAGGCTGGGTGGTGTTTGTCCCAGTATCCAGAAAAGTCTAAGCTAAACTCAGGAGGATCTATGGGGACAGAGCTCAGCCTTCTGAGGAGCCCCCGTCCCGGGAAAACCTCTCTGACTCTGGTGCGGCCGCCGGGGTGGAGCCGCTTCCTGAGTTCTCTCTCTAAGCGGCAAGCTTGGGGGGCACTTGCCTGTCCCTGGCTTCCTCACCTGTATGAAGGTGACAGCATGCAGCCTCTGACCCTGTGTGGCTGTGGAATCACAGAAGATAGTTGAGGGCCAATTCCACAGTTCCCCTTCCCTCCCCTGCCCCTTCCTAAGGATACTGCCTGGGCTGGCTGTGTTCGACTGGGGTCCACGGCCGGCCGTGTAACCTCCCAGCAAGAGATGCCACTGACATTGAGCCGGGGTTCCTGTCAGCTCGCTGCGGAGCTTGTCACGGGGGTCAGGAGAGAGGACGGGGGAGGAGCACTCCCGCCCCGCCCAGTCAGGGGCCTGAGACTGGAGTATCTCCGTGTCCTGTGTCCTGTGTCCTGTGTCCGTGTCCGAGGGGAGGGAGCTGGAGAAAGGCTGGGAGGGGCCGGACACAGGGCCCTGTGTGCTGGGGGAGGCGGTGGCTCAAGCATCCCTTGCGGATCCCACGTGTGCCCATGTTGTTCTCGGCTTTGGGACACAGCAGTAAACACGGCACCCACAGACCTTCATGGGGTGGAGATTCTGGCGGGGTTCGGACACAGGGACCCTCAGTGGTGGGACGCACATGCCGGAGCGGAGGCCAGCGGGTGGGCCGAGAGCGGGTCGTGTCTGTGCTGGGAGACGCGTGACCTGTGCTCTGCCCGATTTTACGTTAAGAGCCATCACTGCCTGCTTCGCGAGCCCCACGTGCTGGGCTGACGTGGGAAGACACGTCCACACAGGTAAAAAGTGAGGGCCCCGGGGCGCCTGGGTGGCTCAATAGGTTAAGCATCTAACTCGATTTCAGTTCAGGTTGTGATCTTACGATTTGTGAGTTTCAGCCGCATGTCAGGCTCTGTGCTGATAAGTGTGGAGCCTGCCTAGGCTTCTCTCTCTCCCTGTCTCTGCCCCTCCCCTGCCCGTGCTCTTGCTCTCTTTCTACACACACACACACGCAGAAAGGAGGCGGCTTTCTGATAGTGCCCTGTCAGGGCAGAGCCTGCTTGGCGTCCTCTCTCCCCGCCTGCCCGTACCCTCCTCGTCCACCTGCATTCTCAAACTTGATAAAAAAGAAAAAAGGGGGGGGGGGTCCCTTCCCTGGCCCTCCCTCTCCCGGCCTGGGAACTGCCAAGCAGGCGGAGGGCCAGGCGCTGGGAAGGCCAGGGCGGGAGCAAACACAGCGCCCTCCCCTCAGCGTGGACGCGCTGGGCGGGGCTCCAGGGACAGTGGAGGGACCCGGACGGCCAGGCACCCACCCGCCAGCAGCCGTCTTCCTTGCCTTGTGCTCCTCCATCACGCGGCCCCACCAACACGCGCTGACCGGAGACAGCATCAGCCTTGGGGGCTTGTGGCCCAGTGGCATCAGGTTATGGGGGAGGGTCCTCACGCAGAAGGGGTGCACTTGGGCTGGGGGGGGACTCGGGCCTCCTGCTGTGGGGCAGCCCCTTCTTGGGTGGCGGTGGCTGCTGCCGTTTCCGCTTACGGGGGCTTCCCCCAGGAGTCCTCCGGCCCTGTGCTGCCCTAGTGGGCAACGGTCTCCCCCTCAGGCTGGGGGCCCTGGGAGGGCCAGGGCGGGGATCACAGCATCAGCTGCTGCCAGTCCCGCCTGCGCGTGGCGCAATCCCACCGACGGGCTTGGTGATGACCGTGTCAGGGCACCTACCCTCTCTGAGCACCGGGAGCACAGGAGGGGGCCTGGAGCTTCGCACACTCTCCAGACCCCAGGAAACTAGTGGGGAGGTGGCTCTGGGCAGGACTTCAGCCTTGGACATGTTCACACCCACAGACCCCCTCCTATTCCCTCCTCACTGCCCCCCCCCCCCCCCCCCGACCCGGGCCCCCCC
>NW_027529647.1:4029369-4029900 GCF_008692635.1 Crocuta crocuta
GGCTCCCAGGCCTGACCCTCGTGACCCTTTGGAGTCTGGCTGCTGCAGCCCTCGCCGGGGAGGAGTCGCGGGCCCTGCTCACCACAGGCCAGGCCGTGCCCCCTCACCATCGCCCTCAGGTCGTTGGCCCCATGGGCCGGCACACCTGGGTTCAAGCCCCTTCAATGCCTTGCTGGCTGGTTGGGGATGGGGTCTTTGGCCTACCCTGGGCCTGTTTTTCTGTTTTGTGACCGGCATGCAGGTAGCTTAGTGTGAGGGAGGTGGTAAGTGCACGGTTCGCCGCTCCTGTGGATGCCTGGGCTGGGGAAGCGAGTTTGGGGGTTTTGGCCAACAACTCCCACTTCAAAGCAGATTTATCACTTGCTCATAGAACCTTCTCACCGTCCTCCCTGACTACGGCAGTACCTGAGCTCTCCTCCCCAGCCTGGCCACCCAGCCTGACCTTCCAGATCTTTGAGTCAAATCCTTTCGGGACCTGTAGCTTTCAGTCTGTGTACACTGTGACGACACCCCCCCCCCCCCCCCCCCCCC
>NW_027529647.1:4030192-4032592 GCF_008692635.1 Crocuta crocuta
AGCCTGTTCTTTATCTGATTACATGTCCTGTGGGGACATCAATGAGCTCCAGATCCTCGATGCAACCCCTCAGCCCAGCCTACACTCGGGCTGTGTCCTCTCATGAACACCTGTGGCCCCCAAAGGCCCATCACATGGCCCTGGCCCAGGAGGGCCCCTTGGCTGAGATCCCCTGGGGGTCCAGACTGGACGTGCCGCCCTGGGGTCTCCAGGAAGGGTCAGCTTGACCCGAAGGTCTCCTGCTGTCTGAGCTCATGTGGCACCAAGCCTCCAAGCCCCCGAATACGTTGGGGGACCAGGCAAGGCCCAGGGCACCCCCAGCCCGCCCTCAGGCCCCACAGAGGAAGAAACTGGCCTCTGTGGGTACAGACAGCTTTAATTCAGTGAGACCGTCTTGGCCTTGCCCTCTAGTACCCGGGGCACCACTGCTCTGCCCGGGGAGTCTTTCTCAAGGGGAAGGAAACAGGTCACTGGGTGAGAACACGCCTGGGTGTGCGCATGAAACATCTCCCTGGCAGCTCACATTTGCAGCCACGGTACCGCCGGGTGGTGGACAGAAACAGACCCACGTCTGTGCCACGGGGGCGGGGCTGGGCACGGAAGGCAGAGCTCCAGTATTTATTATCATACATATATATATATTTCATGTGTATACACAGATAGTTTTCTCTCTTGGAAGTATTAAAAAATTGATCAACCTTCAATCTATAAAAAATACCTACTCTACATGATAGAAAAATCTCTCCTCCAAGTTTACACTGATTTACACCCAAGGCTTTCCCCAAAATGTACAATACGAGGCAACATCTTAAATCTTAGTGTAGAAGGTGGGCCACACGGATGGAGGGACGCAGGGCACCACACACACACGCACACGCACACACACCACGCGCACATACACGCCCTCACATACGCACTTGCACACAGCAGTGGCCAGCCTGTGTGTGGGGTCTTGACCCACCCGGAGCACCTGGAGGCTCCCGGCCGGAGCGCAGGCGCAGAGTAGGGTGGGCCCAGCAGCCCCCACTGCGGTGCAGTGCCCGGTGCCAGTGGCACAGAGCCAGGCAACGGCTTCCTTAAAGGAGCCCACACGCTGCTGGGAGGGCCTTGCTCTCTGCTCTTAAGCTGGGTACTCAGAGAAGCCGCAGCGCCCAGCCTCCTCCAGAACGCAGCTCCGGGACGGTGGCCACTTTAACGACTTCAAACTCCCAGAGGAAACGTGGTGGCAGACATTTGGATTCTGGCCTGGGGAAGGGGGACTTCACCCAGGGCAGCCGAGACCTGCCCAGGGAGGGGAGGACGCCAGGAGGCCGGGGGCCACGCCCACGGGGAGGCAGCGTCTCAGCACGATGCTGCCCGCACCTGGAGTCACAGGGCCACGAGACCCATCCTGCGCACAGAGCACGCTCCACGTGCTGGGACTCTCAAGTCCTGAGCTTGGAGTGGAGGCTCGGCCTCAGCCCCGTCACCGCGGCAAGGGTCTGGGCCGTGGGGACAGCTGCGTGGCCGGCTGCGGAGCCCCCGGGTCTGAAGCCGGACTGCGGCGCTCTCACTGGATGGGTGACTGGGCTGAGCAGCTCCAGCGACACGGTCCCGGGAAAGGCGGGGTCCCGCAGCTCCCAGCCCGAACCGGACGCGCACCGCATCACGCCTGGCGCGAGGGTCCTGGGGCCTCTGTGCCGTCCAGGTGAGGGCACCTGAGCAGATGCAGACGGCAGCGTCCCGGTGGGGACGTGTCCTTCCTTTCTTCCCTGACAGGTAGGGCAGCAGAGAGGTCTGCCACGTGGGAGGGAGCTCACGGAGGGGTTCACCCGCGCCGTGCTCCCCACACCTCTGCAGAGGGCGGGCCCACGCCACCCCCCCGCGTGGGCTCTGGGCCCCGGCGTCCTGCTCTTCTTCCCTCTGTGCCCAGCCCAGCTGCTGGTCGCGGCCGTGTGCGCGCCGCGGCCGTCTCCTGGGTGCGGGTGGGGTCCCGGGCACACCGGGCTGGGCCTTCCCGCCTCTACTTGACCTCCAGGATGGATGGGTTGGTCTCCATGATGGCCACGATGATGCGGTCAATGTAGTCCTGCAGGCGGAAGTTTATCTCCTCCTGCTTCTGAATGGCGTCCATGAGCTGCGGAAGAGCCGCGGTCAGGGCTGGGGTGGGGCACAGCCTGTGGCACGTCCCAGCGGCCGGGCCTGGGTGAGCCTTACCTCGTCTCGGGACACGGAGCTGATCTCTGCAGCCAGAGACTCTGAGAAGGAGGTGGAGAAGAGGTTCCTGGCGCCCTGGATGCTCAGGTTGATGATCTGCCCGTTGAGCTCATCATTCTGCTCCTTCAGGGTGCGGTTGTCCTGCACGGGGGACAGGAGGGCGTCACGGCTGGGGCGGGGCCCGCTGGCGGCGGGAGCGGGCTC
>NW_027529647.1:4032883-4038021 GCF_008692635.1 Crocuta crocuta
GCGGACCTCCTGCTCCAGCTCGCTCTCCCGGGCGCGGCTGTTGTACTCCTGCAGGCCCGCGCTGCTGCCCCGGCCCCGCCTCTGCTCGGCCTCCAGCTTGAAGAGCTGGAGGTGCTCCAGCTGCCTGCGCAGGTCCTCGATCAACTGCGGGCACGCGCAGGGTGAGCGGGCCTCCAGGCGGCTGGGCCGGCCCGAGCGCCGCTTCCCAGCGGATGGCAAGGCCACACCCCCCGAACACCACCGCTGGGCCCGGCGCCACACAGCGACCGGCTGCAGGTGTCGGGACGCAGGGGGCACGGCCACGGGCCCTGGAGACGCGGGCCCCGGCCCTACCCGGCGCCAGGCTCACCTCCTGAGTGGCCTCCTTGTCCCTCTGGAACTGGTGCCTCTCGTGACTCAGCCTGTCCCCCAGCTTCCTCCTGTTCTCCTGCTCATCACTGAGCCGCAGGGACAGCTCTTCAATCTCGTCCAGCAACTTCTGCTTCTCCTGGGGGCGTGAGGCACTCCCTGCACACGTGCCCGCTGCCCCGTTCACACCGCTCCCCCGAGTTGCCCGTGTCCCTCGGGCTCAGCCCACAGCAGCCGCATCTAAGGCATCCCATCGCCTGGGCGTGGTGCTCCTGGGGCCGTGCTCACCCTGAGCGCCACGCGTGCGGGTGGGCCTGGGGTTCGCATGGCACAGGGTGTCTGCACAGGCCACGGAGACTGCTCCTCGGGGGACGCAGGGCAGGAAGGATCCATGCAAGAGCAGGATCCGACCCACGGCTGCCCAGTGGGAAGTGCTCACAGGAGCCAGATGTTCTCAGGGTTCAGAGCTTCCCAGGGGACAGGTGGCGGGAAGGGAAGGAGGGAGGAGGGGCCTCTGAGTGAACAGCTGCGGACAGGGCGCGTGGTCCCGCTGGAGTCAGCCCCCGGGACGTCGTCCCTGCATTCAGGCCACAGGTTAATCTAAACTGAACCTTTGGATCCAAGGACCCGTGGGGAAGCTGGGAAGCCAGGCAGGGACCAAAGTGTCCTCGTCCTCACCACCAGGGGCCAGTGGGCCCAGGGTCGTCAGCTGACGCCATGGGGCAGCACAGCTTCCTGGACTATGGAGCACCCCGAGGCCGGCTGTGTGGCTGCCCCGCTTCAGAAGCCTCATGAGGTGCCCGGCTGACCTCACGCCCGCGTACGACGGCGCTGGGCCCCACCGACCGCTCACCTCCTCTAGGCGCTCGATGTTGGCCTTCAGACACGGCGTGCAGGACCTCAGCTCCCCGTTCTCCTCATCTAGCTGCTGCAGCCTGGGACACGAGAACAAAGCTGGGGCCTTGTACCCAGAAAACGCGCCTCCCTGGGGCAAGGGACACCCAGCGTATCGGCAGTCCGGCCAGGAGCAGCCCAGGGATCTACAGAGGCCTCCCTAGATGCCCCAGCCCTTGTGCACCACTCCAGGGCTCTGGGCCCAGACTTTTCCTTACGCCNCTTGGTGGCTCAGCCGGTTGAACGCCTGACTTTCACTCAGGTCATGACCTCATGGTTTGTGGGTTCGAGCTCCATGTTGGGCTCTGTGCTGACTCTGTGTCTCCCTCTCTTTCTCTCTGCCTCTCCCCAATTCATCCCCTCTCTCTCTCCAATAATAAATGTTAAATTTAAAAAGAAAGAAAGAAAATATACACTTGGGGTTGGGAACACTTTGGGGTTTAGAGAAAAGCTGTAGACGTGGCGCAGAGCTGCTGCGGGCCCGGCCCATCACACGGTGTCTCTGCCACAGCCACGTGGGGTGCACTAGTCCCCAAACCAGAGACTTCATCTCTTCTCCCGCCAGCGCCCCCCAGTCCCGGGGCCCCTCCCGGGCCACACGGCACACGCCGCCTCGTCTGCGCCCCCTGGGGTCTGCGGCAGTCTTCCGGACTTTCCAGGCTTTTCACGACCTTGACAGCTTTGAGCAGCTCTGGTCACGTATTTGGCAGTGTCCCTCACACTGGGTTTATCTGGTTCTCGTGAGGAGACGGGTCCCGGAGGGGAGGGGCCCTTCGCGGGACCAGATCGGGGGCCTGAGTCCACACACGACTCAGCGCAGGGGATACCGACCCGGATCCCCCGGTGAAGGTGTGTTTCCAGGTGCGCCCTGTGTGCGGTGCATTCTCCCCGTCCCTTCCCTGTCCTCTGGAAGCCGGTCTCTGGGCCCGGCTGACCCCAGAGCAGCACCCCACTGCGTGTGCATGCCAGGGAGTCTCGCGTCCAGGTGGCTGGAGTGGCCTGCGCGCAGCCCTCCCTGCACCCCAACTCCTGAAAACACGCAGGAGCTCTTCTCCAATCCAGTCCAGGGCCCCCAGCATTAGGAGCCGGGGAGGGGCTCGAGCTGCAGTGCCTGGAGTCTTCTCCCAAGCAGTTACAACCGCTGTGTCCCACATTCGCAAAGCGGCCCTGGCTCAGCTGGGGAATGAGCTATGAAACGCTCTCTCCCCCTCTGACCCTGGGGAGGGCCTCTGGGGAGCCCTCGGATGGCCCCTTCAACCGTCTCTCTGCTGATGGACACATGGGCTCTCTCTCCTCAGCACTGCAGGAACCCCGCTCGCAGGGCGGGCCGCACGCGGCGGCTGCTGCCCTCCAGAGCCCTGACGGGCTGCCTCGTGCAGGGCATGCGAACTCACGCCGTTTCCCCCACCTTTCCTGGCGCTTCACAGGTACTACCTCCAGAGCAGCATTAAGGTTCTCTGTCAAGTTGTCTGCAAGAGGCCCGGTGCTCTGACCGGGACAACCCGGACTAGAGACAGACTCAGAAGGACGTGTGCGTAGGGTCAGTCTTTTAACTGTGACACCGAGCAGTTCGACAGCTCTCCTCACGGGGGTCTGCCCCTCCCCTAACGTCAGCTGGCGTCCCAGACGCCGAGAGCGGCCGCGGAGGCCGTGCGCCCCACCTGGCCTGCAGGCTCTCCACCTCGAGGCTGCGCTCCCGCTCCATCTTGCACACGAGCTCCCGGTGCCTCCGTGCCTCCTGCAGCGCCGTCTCACAGGCCCTCAGCTCCTGCTCCTTGAGCTGCTCCTCCAGGGCGTTGGCTCTGCGAAGGTGAAGGCAGGGCGCGGTGGCAGAGACAGAGAGACCCCCCACCCACAGCTCTGGTCAAGGATGGTTCTGAAGGGGCTGTTACCCTCCCCCCGCGCCCCCCTCGGCCTCCCACGCCTGCACCTGGGGCCTCAAAATGGTGGCAAGGCTGTGACCGCAGGGACGGTCTACATCGCTCTCAGGCAGCTCACTCAGCGTGTGGCCAGGAGACCAGCAGGTGCCCGTCCCCAGGAGCACCCTGCACTGACACTGCAGGCTGGGCACCCAGGGCACCCACGGTAGGGGCACGGGCGGGTGTTAGCAATAACGTGACAAGGAAACGTGCGCCTGGGGCCGTCGCGGCGCCTTCCCAGACCACCACGCCCACCTGCTAGGAGACCAGCCCAGAGAGAGAGGCCCAGGCTCCGCCTCTGGAGCCCGCACCCCAAGCTGTCCACGCACACATGGCTTCTCAACCTCCTTTGGGTGCCTCACACCTAGGAGTGCACCGAGAGCCAAAGGTCCCCAGACACCAGGGAAAGGTGTTGATGCAAAGTGGCCAAAGCAAATCGAGAAAAAGGACCTCATGCAGGAGAAGGCCCTGTAATCCACACCTCAGAGCGAAAGTACCACTTCCAGGAAACAGAAACAGAATGCTGGAAGGCAATTTAGAAAGTGATTCTTAGAACCACGAGTAGAACAAATTTTAAATTCAACAGGACAGCTGAAGGAGAAAACCAAGTATGCTGTAATTTAAAAACAGAGAAACGACAGAATGGAAAAGTAAAGAACAGGAGAAAACCCAGAAGGTCTAACGTTTGATTAATAGGAGTTCAGACAAAGAAGAAAATGAAAAAACTGAGAAGAGAAGTAATTCTAGAAACCTTCCCGAAGCTGAGGGACAGCTTCCAGATTTAAAGGGGAGGAACCCCGTGCTGGCACAGGCAATGCGACCCTCCTGGCATCCGGGCCGAGGACTCAAACCCCATAGAGGGCAGGGAGAACAGCAGCGCCTGGCTTGCGGTCACAGTGCGGTCAGAAGGCCTGGAGCCTGCCTGCCGGGCCCCGGGGTCCCCTGCTTCTGAACAACCCCAGACATAGCCACGCTGTTGGCGGACGGGCGCACTGCGGACACACGGGGCCTCACAGAACCTGCTCCTCCCCACCCTCCCCAGGCCCAGCTGGTCATCTGGGGAGAGTGACCCAGGAAGTAAGAAGCCGAGGGCTGGAACCCGCATGGGATCTCTGTGACGGTGGGGGAGGGGCGGCGGACGTGAGCTTCACCCACAGGGTTGGACATGGCCAGCCGCGGGGCATGGCACATGGACTTTCCACTCCCTGTGTGGGTAACTGGGAAGTGCCGTCAGATGAGATACAGCCTCACCGGTCACCTTGAGAAATGGGGGTGGTGGCCCATCCACGCCCCCCGCACAGAGTGAGGAGGGAGAACTCGGCACAGCGCTGGAAGCAAGCCCCTCCACGGGCGTGCCGACCCCGCCCAGCTCTGCAGCAAGGCCACGGGCAGACCCTCCCGTGAGAGCTGGAGAGCGTGCGGCTGCCCGGGCCAGGCTCTCAACTACACAGGGAACCTGTTTCCACTGCTAAAGTGACATACGGGGCACGTCTGCAGTAACAGGACTCATTCAGATCCTCATCCAAAGAGCAGACTGGCCACCCGACACGGAAGGACGGGTCAGGAAGGTCGACGCCGATCAGGTGAACACATCACAGCGGGAGCTGAGCATCCCCTGGAGCCACGTGAGTGCGCGTGGGCCGGCGTCCTGCCGTCGGGAGCACTGGCAAGCCACCTGCCCAGGTGAGCCTGAGGTCACAGAACGTGTGGCAGAGCCAGGCTCAGAGCCACGGAGCCCGCTGAGGACAGGGCCTCCCCCGTCCCACCCCCAAAACGCTGTCTGTGTCCCGTGACCCCAACTGCACGCAGGCACGGCCCAGGGAGCTGACCCCACGCACTCCCTTAGGCTGGGCGTGAGGCTACGTGGCAGGGCTGGTTGCAGAATGCAGAGCCACCGACGGCGGGGGAGGTCGGCGCGGACGCCCAACGGCCACTGTGTGTCCTCTCGGTGGCTCCCACTCTCCTCTCACCCCTGCC
>NW_027529647.1:4038484-4102808 GCF_008692635.1 Crocuta crocuta
ACACCTGGGGGGGGGGGGCGCGGCGCCTTGGTGGCTCAGCCGGTTGAACGCCTGACTTTCACTCAGGTCATGACCTCATGGTTTGTGGGTTCGAGCTCCATGTTGGGCTCTGTGCTGACTCTGTGTCTCCCTCTCTTTCTCTCTGCCTCTCCCCAATTCATCCCCTCTCTCTCTCCAATAATAAATGTTAAATTTAAAAAGAAAGAAAGAAAATATACACTTGGGGTTGGGAACACTTTGGGGTTTAGAGAAAAGCTGTAGACGTGGCGCAGAGCTGCTGCGGGCCCGGCCCATCACACGGTGTCTCTGCCACAGCCACGTGGGGTGCACTAGTCCCCAAACCAGAGACTTCATCTCTTCTCCCGCCAGCGCCCCCCAGTCCCGGGGCCCCTCCCGGGCCACACGGCACACGCCGCCTCGTCTGCGCCCCCTGGGGTCTGCGGCAGTCTTCCGGACTTTCCAGGCTTTTCACGACCTTGACAGCTTTGAGCAGCTCTGGTCACGTATTTGGCAGTGTCCCTCACACTGGGTTTATCTGGTTCTCGTGAGGAGACGGGTCCCGGAGGGGAGGGGCCCTTCGCGGGACCAGATCGGGGGCCTGAGTCCACACACGACTCAGCGCAGGGGATGCCGACCCGGATCCCCCGGTGAAGGTGTGTTTCCAGGTGCGCCCTGTGTGCGGTGCATTCTCCCCGTCCCTTCCCTGTCCTCTGGAAGCCGGTCTCTGGGCCCGGCTGACCCCAGAGCAGCACCCCACTGCGTGTGCATGCCAGGGAGTCTCGCGTCCAGGTGGCTGGAGTGGCCTGCGCGCAGCCCTCCCTGCACCCCAACTCCTGAAAACACGCAGGAGCTCTTCTCCAATCCAGTCCAGGGCCCCCAGCATTAGGAGCCGGGGAGGGGCTCGAGCTGCAGTGCCTGGAGTCTTCTCCCAAGCAGTTACAACCGCTGTGTCCCACATTCGCAAAGCGGCCCTGGCTCAGCTGGGGAATGAGCTATGAAACGCTCTCTCCCCCTCTGACCCTGGGGAGGGCCTCTGGGGAGCCCTCGGATGGCCCCTTCAACCGTCTCTCTGCTGATGGACACATGGGCTCTCTCTCCTCAGCACTGCAGGAACCCCGCTCGCAGGGCGGGCCGCACGCGGCGGCTGCTGCCCTCCAGAGCCCTGACGGGCTGCCTCGTGCAGGGCATGCGAACTCACGCCGTTTCCCCCACCTTTCCTGGCGCTTCACAGGTACTACCTCCAGAGCAGCATTAAGGTTCTCTGTCAAGTTGTCTGCAAGAGGCCCGGTGCTCTGACCGGGACAACCCGGACTAGAGACAGACTCAGAAGGACGTGTGCGTAGGGTCAGTCTTTTAACTGTGACACCGAGCAGTTCGACA
The DNA here is from genome assembly GCF_008692635.1 of Crocuta crocuta. Taxonomy (NCBI): domain Eukaryota; kingdom Metazoa; phylum Chordata; class Mammalia; order Carnivora; family Hyaenidae; genus Crocuta; species Crocuta crocuta. The sequence continues at coordinate 4,039,865 of NW_027529647.1, forward strand.
GCTCTCCTCACGGGGGTCTGCCCCTCCCCTAACGTCAGCTGGCGTCCCAGACGCCGAGAGCGGCCGCGGAGGCCGTGCGCCCCACCTGGCCTGCAGGCTCTCCACCTCGAGGCTGCGCTCCCGCTCCATCTTGCACACGAGCTCCCGGTGCCTCCGTGCCTCCTGCAGCGCCGTCTCACAGGCCCTCAGCTCCTGCTCCTTGAGCTGCTCCTCCAGGGCGTTGGCTCTGCGAAGGTGAAGGCAGGGCGCGGTGGCAGAGACAGAGAGACCCCCCACCCACAGCTCTGGTCAAGGATGGTTCTGAAGGGGCTGTTACCCTCCCCCCGCGCCCCCCTCGGCCTCCCACGCCTGCACCTGGGGCCTCAAAATGGTGGCAAGGCTGTGACCGCAGGGACGGTCTACATCGCTCTCAGGCAGCTCACTCAGCGTGTGGCCAGGAGACCAGCAGGTGCCCGTCCCCAGGAGCACCCTGCACTGACACTGCAGGCTGGGCACCCAGGGCACCCACGGTAGGGGCACGGGCGGGTGTTAGCAATAACGTGACAAGGAAACGTGCGCCTGGGGCCGTCGCGGCGCCTTCCCAGACCACCACGCCCACCTGCTAGGAGACCAGCCCAGAGAGAGAGGCCCAGGCTCCGCCTCTGGAGCCCGCACCCCAAGCTGTCCACGCACACATGGCTTCTCAACCTCCTTTGGGTGCCTCACACCTAGGAGTGCACCGAGAGCCAAAGGTCCCCAGACACCAGGGAAAGGTGTTGATGCAAAGTGGCCAAAGCAAATCGAGAAAAAGGACCTCATGCAGGAGAAGGCCCTGTAATCCACACCTCAGAGCGAAAGTACCACTTCCAGGAAACAGAAACAGAATGCTGGAAGGCAATTTAGAAAGTGATTCTTAGAACCACGAGTAGAACAAATTTTAAATTCAACAGGACAGCTGAAGGAGAAAACCAAGTATGCTGTAATTTAAAAACAGAGAAACGACAGAATGGAAAAGTAAAGAACAGGAGAAAACCCAGAAGGTCTAACGTTTGATTAATAGGAGTTCAGACAAAGAAGAAAATGAAAAAACTGAGAAGAGAAGTAATTCTAGAAACCTTCCCGAAGCTGAGGGACAGCTTCCAGATTTAAAGGGGAGGAACCCCGTGCTGGCACAGGCAATGCGACCCTCCTGGCATCCGGGCCGAGGACTCAAACCCCATAGAGGGCAGGGAGAACAGCAGCGCCTGGCTTGCGGTCACAGTGCGGTCAGAAGGCCTGGAGCCTGCCTGCCGGGCCCCGGGGTCCCCTGCTTCTGAACAACCCCAGACATAGCCACGCTGTTGGCGGACGGGCGCACTGCGGACACACGGGGCCTCACAGAACCTGCTCCTCCCCACCCTCCCCAGGCCCAGCTGGTCATCTGGGGAGAGTGACCCAGGAAGTAAGAAGCCGAGGGCTGGAACCCGCATGGGATCTCTGTGACGGTGGGGGAGGGGCGGCGGACGTGAGCTTCACCCACAGGGTTGGACATGGCCAGCCGCGGGGCATGGCACATGGACTTTCCACTCCCTGTGTGGGTAACTGGGAAGTGCCGTCAGATGAGATACAGCCTCACCGGTCACCTTGAGAAATGGGGGTGGTGGCCCATCCACGCCCCCCGCACAGAGTGAGGAGGGAGAACTCGGCACAGCGCTGGAAGCAAGCCCCTCCACGGGCGTGCCGACCCCGCCCAGCTCTGCAGCAAGGCCACGGGCAGACCCTCCCGTGAGAGCTGGAGAGCGTGCGGCTGCCCGGGCCAGGCTCTCAACTACACAGGGAACCTGTTTCCACTGCTAAAGTGACATACGGGGCACGTCTGCAGTAACAGGACTCATTCAGATCCTCATCCAAAGAGCAGACTGGCCACCCGACACGGAAGGACGGGTCAGGAAGGTCGACGCCGATCAGGTGAACACATCACAGCGGGAGCTGAGCATCCCCTGGAGCCACGTGAGTGCGCGTGGGCCGGCGTCCTGCCGTCGGGAGCACTGGCAAGCCACCTGCCCAGGTGAGCCTGAGGTCACAGAACGTGTGGCAGAGCCAGGCTCAGAGCCACGGAGCCCGCTGAGGACAGGGCCTCCCCCGTCCCACCCCCAAAACGCTGTCTGTGTCCCGTGACCCCAACTGCACGCAGGCACGGCCCAGGGAGCTGACCCCACGCACTCCCTTAGGCTGGGCGTGAGGCTACGTGGCAGGGCTGGTTGCAGAATGCAGAGCCACCGACGGCGGGGGAGGTCGGCGCGGACGCCCAACGGCCACTGTGTGTCCTCTCGGTGGCTCCCACTCTCCTCTCACCCCTGCCGTTAAGTGCCCGCGAGAACCCGCCTGCTCCCAGGGTGGGCCCGGCTCCCCAGTGCAGGCTCCGGAGGCCCTCCCCTTCACGGCCCCCACTGGCGGCCTCTGACAATGGCCTGTGCCTCAGCGTCCCGGCCCGCGAGCCGGACAGCAGGCGGCCTCTGCCTCACAGGACACGGGAACGGGGACGACGCAGGTGCAGCCAGCGCAGCAACAGTCGCAGAGCAGCAAGCCTGTCTCCAGGCGCATCCAGGCCAGGCCAGGCTCTCAGAAACAGGGACACACACGGGGACCCTGCCGGAGAGCGCTGGTGAGCCCCTCCTCAGGCGACAGCCCCCGTGGCCACGTGGGTGCCGGCCCGCCATGCTGCGGGGAGGTGCCGCGGTGCCTGCCCCTGCTCCTTCCCCGGGGACGGGGGCTGGACGCACGGCAGGCGGACAGCGCTAAGTGGCAGGGACGCGAGGGAGGCCGCCGGCAACGCCCCCTGAGCTGGCATCCGGCAGCTGGTGGAGGGACACTTCCAGGGCTGAGCCGCACGGTGGCGGCAGCCACGACCCCGCCGGGGGAGGTGCGTGGTGCCGCGGGCGCCCGCCTCACCGGTGCACCAGCTGGAGGTTCTCCTGCCGCAGCCGGCTGTGCTGCTCCCCGCTGGCGGCCGTGTCCTTCTCCAGCTCCGACACCCTCTTCTCCAGGAAGACAACCTTGGGGGTGACACAGGGGCTTCAGAATCCGGAGGTGGCGTCTCCGGGGCCCACCCAGCTCGCGGAGGCTGTGAGCAGGGACACGCTCACCTCCTCCTGAGCCGGCCCTCCAGAAACTCGGGGTCGCTTCCACAGCGAGGCCGTCCTGCCCTAAGGAACCCCCCACGCGGCCTCCCTGGGAACTCCGGTCCCACACGCTGTCTGGCTCTGCGGTCACCGCCCTGAAACCTCGAGCGCCCCCAGATCCTGCCTCCAGGAGCCAGCTGAACGGACTCCCTGCACGTCGGTGGAGCCAGATGGGCCCACGGACAAATACGGGTGACACTGACCTCTCCACGCACGACGGGAAATGCTCCTCCCACCGCACGGTCACTGGGGCCTCCCATGCGGCTGACACTCCCCCCACTCCCCACCCCATCAGGGCCTGCGCCCCAAGGCCGCAGCACCCGTGTGTCCTGAAACCCGGCTGTCTACCTGCGGTGGCCCAGGGCCTACCTTGTCAGCAATGTCCTCTTCCATGCCCTCCATGGGGTCTGGGGCAGGGTCCTGGAGGGCCGCCACGGTCAGGGCCCCTGACTGGTGCAGGTACCTGTGGAGAAGGAACAACAGCCCGGTCCAGAAAAGGTCCTTCAGCAGAGCATGGAGAGGAAAGGCCACGAGTTCTAGAAACATGAGCATGTGTCAGGCTGAACACCACAACCCAGCCAGGCCCCCACCAAGGGGGTCCCAGCAGGACACAGCCACCCAAGGGCCACAGAATGTCTCTGCTGCTCTTTGGAACCTGACCCCCCCCCGGGCTCCTTCCTGGGAAGCCAATGGACGAGGGTACTTTGTCCTCGGGTCGTAAAACACGACTTCGCTCCTCTCTGTGACGTGGACTAATCTCCTCTGCCACAGGCCCATGAAACATTAATTCAGGGTCACACCTCTTGTGCGCAGCGTCACCTGTGCACACTCTTGCTGCCTGCTTTCCAAACACACTCCTCGTGGCAGTCACAGTGAGAGACCAGGGGTCTCTGTCGGGGTCGCGCCAGGGCCTCGCCTGGAGTTTCTCCTGGGCTTGAGCTTGGAAGGTGCACACACACAAGCGTCCCCGTGGCAGCAGCCCTAAGGCCCCGGCACCAGTGGCTGCCATGCGCTGTGGGCCACGTCAGGTGCTGTACGGCCCCAAGACTCAGGTGGACCTGCGAAACCCCCCTCCATACCCTCAGAGCCCCTTCTTCGTTCCCCGGCCACTGGCCCCAGCAGGTGCTCAGCAAACATCTGTCCACGGTACCCTAGCGACAGTCTCGTTGGCTAGGGTGACTCTGTGTCAGCTGAATTTACCTGCACCTAAAACTCTCAGAGCACCTGCCCAGAGCGCCAGCAGCAAGTCTACCCGTGCCGACCCAGGCTCCAAACTCAGCAGCCTGGTGCTCAGAGCTGTGTGGCTTTGAGAAAGCCACTCATCTCTCTGAGCCTTACTCTCATTTAAAATGGGGATCACGAGCTATTACGAGGTGTAACGGAGGTTACGTAAATAAACAGCTCCTGGTAAGGACATAACACAGGATAAGAATTCAATAAAACACTCTTAAAAATCACATTGAAGATTTCTACATTATCAAACACACGAAGCTCTATTTCCTTTTTAGTACTGAGTGAGCTTATGCATCCCTGAAATTGTTTTCCGGAGACGCCCTAAGGGGAACAAGAAAGGAGGACATCCTGACCCCTGGGGGTCACAAGTCCACTAGCTGTGTCCTGGGAGGGGCACTAAGCGCCTGGCTCTGGATCTAGCGCGATTCCCTGCAGGGCACTAAACCCAAAGGGTCACCCTGTCTTTGTCTGATTGCTGCATTTAAATAGCTCTCCATGACTCCAGCCCCAACATGGGCTCCTGACACGCGGCCTCACCGTGTGGCCACTGTAGGCCTTGTTTATCTAAATCCACCCCCACGCAGGAGAGCCACCGGGAGACGGGCTGCGGGGGATGCCTGACGCACCCCAAGGGTGTCTTCTGCGCACGGGCACTACCCCCTGTCCTCAGGCTGATTCTGTGCTGGTGCCTCTGGGTCCTAATACGCACCGTGACCCCAGGGCCACTTTCGTCTGGGTTAGGCACACAGCCAGGTCGCCGAGGCCAGAGCTGGCGGTTCCAAACCCCACGGTCCAGCTACTGTGCCGCACACAGAGGCAGCACGAAGAGACACCACAAAGAGCGAGAGCATCGGCTACAGAGTTTCCTCAGAACCCTAGTGGTAGTTGTAGGTGTAAAATGGCAGATGAAAATGGCATGTGTGTGTGTGGACCGTAGACATGCTCCGCTTGTGAACCAAAGCAGAAACACCTGCACACTAGACTTTTTCACACCAAACGGTACCTGTGAAGGAAAGATCAGATGCTCAGAGTGTGTTTCAAAGGAGGGGCCAGAAAGAGCCCAAGAGCCGAGGCAGCGCCCCCAGGGACCCCAGGGCCCGTCCACGTCCTGGATGGGGGCGGCTGGGGGGAGAGCCTCCTGTCAGCACCTCTAGTCTGTCTGGGTGGAACACGGAGTTAANATGTTCCTCGGAGTGTGGATGCCCCTCTCCAGGGGGGATGGTGAGGCCAAGTGCGGAAGAGGGCTGATGACCTTCACCCCTGCTTCCGCTAAGCCCCTAAGGCAATAGAAAAACAGGAGGTTCACATGCCGAGGACAAGGAAGAGACTGGACCGTACCAGAGAAGAGGTGCCCACAGCAGAGAGGAGGAGGGCTGCAGCTGCCCGGGGAGGCTGGCAGCGAGCTCGTCACTCTGGAGAAGGCGGGGAGGCCCGGCACCCGAGGCCACACAGGAGCGGCCCCAAACCACACCCTCAGCGAGGGGAAAGAGCCACACACACGGGCCCGGCACAGGCTCCCCTCCGGGAAACCAGCCGGCCCGAAGCCCGTCCACACCACGCACGGGCCAGAGGCCACCTGCCAGCTGTGAGCAACCACAGCAGCACAGACAGCAGCACCCCTGGTTGTGAGGGAAACTCACTAGAAAGACAGGCCGGACAAGGGCGTGGGGAAGAGATGAGGAGAAAACGCTGTGGCCACCACAGGAGGGACCAGGGCAGAGGCGCACAGGGCACAGGGATGAAGCGTGAGGGCCACAAACGGGAGGTTCCAGAGGGAGGACAGGGGACGGATGGTGCTATCAAGCAGCTTGAGAAAAGTCCGTGGGACTACGGGGTGGAAACCTCCAGATCAGAACAGTCCGTCTGTCACTGTACCCTGCATCATTAATGGGAAGGACTCACAAGACTTAACCATAAAGTTTCTGAACTTCAGGGATAGAGAAAACATCTGAAAAGTTTCCAGAGAGAAAGATGCGTAGAAAATAAGACAGTCTCGGGGCCCTGGCAGCAGGCCTAGCGCCGGAAGGTACTGAGTGGTGTCTGCCAAGCTCCTAGGGGAGGGGCTCCCGGCCCAGATGGGAGAAAAGTGTCCAGGCAGGTCTCAAAAGTCTATCTCCTGGACACCTCTTTTCTCAAGAAGCTACAAGATGATGTGCTGGACAAAGAAAACAATGTAGATAAAAGAAGGGAGACCGGTTCAGGGACCAGGATGAAGCACACATGGAGCGCAGACCAGGGCCGCAGGACTAGCGCCCACAGCCACGGTGCCCTTGCCACGGACATGGGCATGGGAGGGGCAGAGAAGGCAGGGGTGCGGCAAGGAGGTGCGGCAATTTGCTGTGCCACAGCCGCCACTGACTCCAGAAGGGGCAACGTGTCTGAGAAGGGGAATAAGTGGGTGTCCCAGGGCTTCCCGTGAGCACCTCGGGCGTCTGACAGGCCCGGGGAAAACCGGCGAGCCGGCCCCGGGGGCGCTGCTCACGCAGGAGGCCGACAGGGAGGCCCAAAGCTGGGAGGTGGGGAAACGGCCACAAGAGCGTGTTCTTCAGAAACTCGGCATTAGGCTCGCCCCCTCCACTTTCTTCTTCACCTCGGAGTCACCTTGGACAGCCAGCGTGGGTGCGAAGGGAGAGCATCTGAAGGAGGCCCACCCAGACCTGGGCTCCGCCCTGACCCTCGTGGACGACACCATGGGCCACTGTACAGCAGACACGGCACGTGGAGATGCGCCGGCCCCTCGTGGACATTACTGCGAAGACTTGGTAAGATGGCTGCCGTGCCGCAAGCTTTCAGCACAAGCCAGGGTCTGATCAGGGTGGTGGCCATCGGTGTCACAACCCATCCCCGAGAATTCTGTGAGTCCCAAACCACGAGAAGTGACTTCCAAAAGTTTTAAAAAATACCTTGGACAACACTATTTTCTAAACAGGTTTTTAAAGAGCTATGATTAGGGGCGCCTGGGTGGCTCAGTTGGTTAAGTGTCCGACTTCGGCTCAGGTCGTGATCTCATGGTTCGTGGGTTTGAGCCCTACATCGGGCTCTGTACTAAAAGCCAGCTCAGAGCCTAGAGCCTGTTTCAGAGTCTATGTCTCCCTCTCTCTCTGACCCTCCCCTGATCATGCTTCTCTCTCTCTCAGAAATAAATAAAACATTAAAAAAAATTTAAAGAGCTATGATAAGTTACACATTCCAGAACATCTTGTTAAATAACCAAGGGGCTCCTACCTTGCCACCTTCCTGCTGGAGAGCCGTTTCGCTGGACTGTGCAAAATCAAAATAAACAGGAAAATTGTGTCAGAGAACAGACAGGGAGGAATGGGAGGAAACAGGAAATTCAGGCAGAAGAGATATGGGGATGGAGGCATGTTCACAAGCACAAGGCACCCGCCTCCCAGGCCGGCACCGTATGCAGAAAGGCCTGTTCAGCGAAACGTTCATGGACACGGGAACAATCCCAGGGCCTGGCCAAGGCCTGGGCAGGTCACGCCGTGCCGCTCCCATGAAGGCCACTCCCACGGAGGTGCCAGACGGAGCCACGACCAGACCTCAGCTCCGAGGCCGAGAACAGTGCCACATCCACCAGTGGGCTGCACTGGGTCCCAGCCACCAGCGAGTGCAACGTCCCAAATCCCTACCCTCCAATCGCTTGGCTGTCTGAGGCCCCCATGTGAGATGTGACACAAGCCTGTTTGTGACCAGGAAGTTCGGGCATGAGCTGTAACTCAGGCACCGAAACCTTACGCGCCTGCGCGGCCATCTGGAAGCCCTTCCCGCTGCCCTTTGGGCGGTCAATCTGGTCAATTACCCATCGACTGGCTGACAGAACCCTCTGCGGTGGCAGAAAAGGCCAAACTTACCTTCTCTCTCATTTCTGAAGTCTGAGTTTTATTTTCAAGTGTAAGTGCTAAGCTACCGGCCTCAGCCCACGAGAAGACACAGGCCCTCTCGCCAGCACAAAGGCAACCCCGGTCTCCACCACCAGGAGTCAGACCCACGGTGTCTCCCTCCGGCCTGCTCATCTCAGACACCCCTGCGGTCCCCACAGAGCTCGGCCAGAAAAACCTACGCCGTGTCAGTCACCGACTCACGGCCTCCCACCTCCCCCCTGGTTCTGTGGAAAAGGACTGGGGCCTTTTTCCGTGTCTTCCTTTGCCATGTTCTGCCAGTGGAGGGTGCCGGAGAGGGCCCTCGTGGGAGGGTCCCCATGAGTCCTCGGCTACTCCTAGGTTCTAAGAGACACTGGTAGGGCTCACCCCAGGTCCCACCGGGCGCCTCCCTGGAGGCCAGCGCCTCCCTGGGCCGTTCTGCCAAGGAGCGCCTCTGGTGTGAGCCAGGGGGCAGATTTCTATCAACTTCTAGAGGGTAAGTTCGCAGCAAATCCCGCTGGTGTGCCGTCAGGGTGACAGCCGCCTCCTGGCCCCCTCACAGCTGCTGTCGCTGCGTTCCCTGCAGCCAGCGCCTCACTGCCCCGTCTCTCCGGGGCTGCTCACTCACTACACTCTCCTTGTTCTCACTACACACGCCTGTGTGTCCCCTCTCCCGGCAGGGCCCTGAATGACACCACAGATTTCACCCTAGTATCTTGGAGACTCCCTGAGGCTAACAGGACAGGACAGGCTCAGTTTATTATTCAGGGGCTGCACTGCCAGTCCAGTTTTGACGTTTATAATTTGTAAACAGACCTTCCTATCCTTAATTTCTTCTTAGTGTTCTTAATTTCTCTAAAATGAATTGTTTTCATAGAGGCTGCCAAGTGTCTGGAAACTGATCGCAGTGGGCACGTTCTGAGGTTCACTGGGTAGAAAATACAAACGACATCGAAGCTTCCCACCACACTTGGGACTAAATCACCTTTCATCAGCCACAAACCATGACCAAACATGTATTCTGAAGCAATTTCTCGGAAACCAACAAGCAAGACTTAGACCTCCTTAACTGCAGCGTTTGGGACAACCTTCCTGACAGCCGTGTCCTGATTACAGTAATGATTCCAATGGCACACGAACCCTCCTCGGTAGGGTCTTTCCCAGGGATGGCTCAGGCTGGACAGGAGGCCCCTCTGAGCCACACCCCAGGCTCCCCACCTCCAGAGGGGACTCTTAACAGAGGCGACCCTGGCCGGCCTGCGGCAGGTTCTCACCATGGCAAAAGGTCACTTCTGCACCACAAGTCTCCAGAAACGAGAGAGGAGCCGGGCGTGCGTGCTCACTCTCAGGTACAGAGATGACATCTCATGCTCAGACCCACTCAGCAGGACAGGTCTCCATGGGGGAAGGACAGGTGACCCTTCACCAGTCAGGTGGAGGGACCTTCCTGGAGTACAGGACACCTAGCTAACCAAGTACAAGAAGTGAAGACTGGGGGCGCCTGGGTGGCTTAGTCGGTTAAGCGTCCGACTTTCGCTCAGGTCATGATCTCGCGGTTCGTGGGTTCGGGCCCCGCGTCGGGCTCTGTGCTGACTGCCAGCTCAGAGCCTGGAGCCTGTTTCAGTCTGTGACTCCCTCTCTCTCTGACCCTCCCCTGTTCACGCTGTCTCTCTCTCTCTCTCCTAGAAATAAATAAAAAAAACATTAAAAAAAAAAAAAAAAGAAGTGAAGACTGGTTCTCCCTACGACAGAGGCCCAGGGGTCTTTGGAACCCTCGGACGCCACACTTGCCCCTGGAAGTTCCCTGGAAGGCTGGGTTCTCATCGACACCGCCGGGACCTCCCCCCAGACTCCCTCTGAAGCTGCCGGCTGGCCACAAAGAATCTCCTCCACCCAAGGGGGCACCGGCTGGACTGCAGTTTGCGTGGTGAGTGCTACAAAGAGCGTACGACAAAGGGGTGTATCGGATACCAAATGTGCCACACGGCGCCGGAGGCGGGCCAGCGGCATAGCAGGGCTCTCGGCCACGGGCACCCACCGGGAAGGCTGAGGCCCCAAGGGGGGCAGGCTCCTCAAGCCAGGGGAGCAGTTTTTAGAAGACTGCTCTACACAGGCCGACGCGGTCAGGATGGCGTGCCCTTCTGCCACACTTCACGTAACCCCTCCCCTGCCCAAGTCCCCTCTTTTTCAGGCAGCCACTCCAGATTGGTAACCAGGTTGGTACCCAGGGGCCCACACCACTGAGCAGCACACCCCGACACCCCGTCCCTTCCTGCCCAGTGTGACAGCTCTCTGCTGGTCTGGGGGCTGCTGTGGCAATGCACGCTNNCCCACACAACAAGCTCAATCAACAGTATGCTCCATGGACACGTCAATGTGAGCGAGCTACTCAGACTTGGTTTCTCGAACAGGAGCTCTGGAGCGTGCCAAGTTGTGGGGGTCCAGCAGGCGCGGTCTCCTTCTGGAGCTCCAACCTGTGGAGGGCTGAGAGGGAGGCTAACGCTCTGGCACAAACCAGAGCCGGGAGACGGGGAGGAGGAACAGACCGGGGAGGACCCAGGCCAGGGAGCAAAAGGCACAGGCTGGGGGCCTGGGAGCTTGTTTAAAAACAGGCGCCCTGGGTGCAGACATTACTTAAAACTAAAAATCTCAGGGACCCTGGGTGGCTCAGTTGGTTGAGAATCTGGCTCTGTGCTGGCAGTGTGGAGCCTGCTTGGGATTCTCTCTCTCCCTCTTTCCTGCCTGAGTGCATGCACTTGCTCGCTCTTCCAAAATAAAGTAATAAGTATTTTTAAAAATATATTAAAAAAATAAAAAAATCTTTTAGAAAACAACATAGAAAAAACCCCAATCACAAAAAGAAACCGTTTCAAGGGAGAGTTCGCTGGATTTAGACACAATCCTGAAAGCTGTTTACAAATCTGTGTTTCTAAAGACCAAATCTCACTCTAAATTTCCCAAAGCTCTTTCACGTGACTCTCACTTAAAGAGATCTTTTAGTAAAACGAAGCATGTCTGTCTTTGCAGGTGCAGACCTCCTTCCCCACCCTGGATCCCCTTACTCAGGACACACAGGGCGAGAAAGGCATTTCCTCCCTGGGGAACAGCAGTGGCTCGGGCTGCGGCACATGCAAGGGGCGAGGAGGCAGAGGCTCAGCACATGCAGGGTTGGGGGACCCGGCTGCGGGAGCGGCGCTGGTGGCCAGACCCGTGGGCAGGAGCCGGGGGTCCCCGGAGTCTCCCTCCCGCTTGGACAACGAGCAAGGCCAGGCACCGGTTACCTATTCTTTTCAAGATCGTTCAGGCGAGCAGAAAGATCCTCAAGGCGGTTGATCTGTTTGTGGCATTGGCTACAGTAAAACTCAAAAGCCTCATCAGTGAGGATGCTGTGCAGCTTTGCGGCAAGCGGATCGGTGCTAGAGAGACGAGAAGCGTCAGTTCAGAAGAGAGCGAGGGCCCACCGGGTCATCTGTGACTCCCCAGAGGGGCTGGACGAAAACGAAAGCACGTTGTCACTACGGGAGATTGCGGCTCTTGCTTTTAGACTGCGGTGAGCCCACCTCCCTCAAATGTCACCTCGTGGGCTGGTGACACACTGGCTCGAGCAGTGAGGGGACCTGGCCACACTCCTGCTCCTTCCTGGTCAGGTGCTCAGAAACAGGTAGCCCATCGGCTTCACTGTAAAACAAAAACTCTTCTTTCACAAGAAGAAATAACCAGATCCACTGCTTTCTCTTTTGTCAAAAACACCAGCATGAGAGCCAAGTGCGTGTCTCCAGGTGGAGTTCACCCTCCTGAATTGCAGCGGCAGCGACTCTCCTCACTGCGNCATTTGTAAGGTCTTCATTAAAAACTCAAGATTCAGGGGAGACTGGGGGCCTCAGTTGGGTGAATGTATGACTCTTGATTTTGGCTCAGGTCATGATGCCACGGTCGTGACATTGAACGCTGAGCTCTGCGCTAAGCACGGAGCCTGCTTGGGATCGTCTCTCCCTCTCTCTCCACCCCTGCCCTGTGCACGTACATGCACGTGTGCTCTCTTTCTCAAAGATAAATTAATTAATCAAGTACAATAACTCAAGGTTCCATTTGCCTCCCTGTGATCTCAGTGAAGTGGACTTTGAGAGCACTGGCAGGACACCCGCTGCAGGAAGATGAAAGTGGGAAGCCAGTGAGGTCCCTGGCACATTAAGACCTCCTGGCTTCCGGAAGCCGGTCTGGAAGTCCCACAGGAAGACAGGCTGAAGGGAAACGTCAGTGGCAGCGCAGAGGTTCTGCCTGAGCCCGAGAAGAGTGGAGAGGCGGCTGACAGGCACACACAAAGCAGACAAGAAAGATTTCCCAACTATACACACAAGCACTTGGCAGCGTCCGGTCCTCGGCCTCTGCCTCAACACCACCATGAACACACACGTGGCAAGAAAGGCTGCAAAAAGCACGCGCACATTTCGCTCACGCCAACTCCCAGAGGCGTGTGGGTCCCCGGGGCCAGGGCAACAGTCCGGGCAGAAGGAGGGCCTCGCGGCTGCAGGCTCAGAGATACTCGGCTTCCGCTGTCGGCAAAGAGAGAGGGTGTAAAGAACCTGACGCTGGGGGTGTGGTGGCCGGCGTGGGGCAGCCGCCGAGTAGAGAGAGAGCCTCCCCTGCAGAGGCAGGCGCGTCCTCAGATGGGCTGGGTACCAGCAGAAGGCTCCCGGGTCCACAGGGCCTTTGCTTGGACACAAGCGAGGCCCTACGAGGAAGGCGAGCCAGAGAGGATCTGGCTCCATGAGCGAAGGTCTCACGCTTTAGACCTAGCACTTCAGCTTATTCATTCAGAACTTTCCAGACAATTTGGGCCCATCTGATAATTATAAGGAAATGAATGGAAACAATCATTTGCGACATTAAAGCCTCCCGCAGAGGCTGATCCAAGGGAACACGCTTGCGGCTGCAAGAGGAACAAGGTCTGATAATCGAACGTAGAACATGGTAACTGCACCGCATCCTATCCTTAAAATCACTGAGAGTGGAACGTAAGTGTTCTCTCTCTCACACACGTACACATGTTCTCTCACAGGTGCGCACACAGATACACACATGGTTCCCCAGTGTGTGTGCACATGGACACACGTGCGTGTTCTCTCACACATGTACACATAGGGACATACACACAAGGTCTCTCATGCATGTGTACATATGGACACACGCACGCGTGTTCTCCCACATGTATGCACAGACCCCGCACATTTTCTCACACAGGCACACACATACATGCACACATTCTCACACACGTGTGCACACGGATACATGTGTGCACAATGCTTTCTCACACGTGCACACACACATACCCCTGCAGTGCAGAAAAGCATTACCTGGGGGTGAGGAAAGTGGGGTCTCCGCAGTCATGCTCCCCGTTGCAGAGGGTCTCCAGGGACAGCTCTGCCTCACTGCCCTCACCGTAGTCCTCAAAATGCTCCTCGCCACCTATCACCGTGACGACGGACTGGCTGTGCAGGTGGGGTCTGCAAAGGCATACAGAAGTGACACACTGTGACTAGTGGCCCCAGAACCAGTGGTGTGATGGCACCTTGCAGCAGAGACGTGCCACTAGCCACACGCTTGGGTTCAAATATCACAGTAGCCACGTTAGAAAAAAGTAAATGAGGGGCGCCTGGGGGGCTCAGTCGGTTGGGTGTCCAACTTCGGCTCAGGTCATGATCTCATGGTTCGTGGGTCTGAGCCCCGCGTCGGGCTCTGTGCTGGCAGCTCAGAGCCTGGAACCTGTTTCAGATTCTGTACCTCCCTCTGCCCCTCCCCTGCTCATGCGGTCTTTCTCTCTCTCTCTCTCTCAGAAATAAATAAAACGTTAAAAAAAAAAAAAAAAACACAAGTAAATGAACAGGTGAGGTTGGTTATAACTATCTATATCTATAGATATATATATTTTTATGTTTATTTTTGAGAAGCAGTGAGAGACAGAGCACAAGGAAGGGAGCAGAAGAGAGAGAAGGAGACACAGAATCTGAAACAGGCTCCAGGCTCTGAACTGTCAGCACAGAGACCGACGCGGGGCTCGAACCCACAGACTGTGAAATCATGACCTGAGCCNGTCACCACACACCCACCGGCCGGCGTGAGCACAGACATCTGTCGGGATGCAAAGTTCAAACAGCAGATTCCAAGCAGGGAAGGTAAAGGGTTTGTGAGCAGGTGTCCTCCTTCTGAGAGGGAGGTCACTCCTCCACACCCACCTTCCAAAGACCTGGGTGCCCAGGCACGGCCGGAGCCTGGCAGCGGCTGAGCCCATGCTGGGAGGCCCGGCGCTGCCCCAGGGACAACAGAGAACACCTCCACCAGGGCTGGATTAAACTCATCACCACAAATCTGCACAAGAACCTGAGAGCTGCCCCTTTCCGAAGCGGAAAGGGAGGCTCGGGGAGCCAAGTGACAGCTCGCAGGCAGAGTCAGGGACGGAGCCGTGTCCCTGTGCACGTGCCCCAGACCATCGCGGCTACTCAATGCTCGGAATGTTCCAGCTGCCCACCCTGCAGTGCACTCAACCACAGAGCAGTCCTGAAGACACTCAGGACAAATCCCACAGTCTTACACACACTCGCTTTCAGGAACAACGAACCCAGAGTAAATGGAGACGGGGACCATCTCCTTACTTCTCATCACCCTCTGAGGCACATACATAAATACACGCAAATACAAATACCTGCGAGAGAAAGACTGGAGGAGGTGGATTCTCCCCAAATTCATCTGTAACAAGCACAACCGCAACCCAAATCCCAGCAAATGCCTTAGTCCTGAAACCGACAAGCTGATTCTAAAATCCACAGGTAAAGGCCAAGGGGCCACAAGGTACCAACACAGCCTTGCAGCCTTGAACAACAGGGCTGGAGGACGTACACACAGACAGTACCACTGACAACACGCTGGTGTACAAGACTGTGTGGTACTGACCCGAGAATGGGCAGAACAGCATGCACAGTCCAGACACAGCTCCACACACACTCAGCCACCTCACGGGACCAAGGTGACACCAGACAGTGAGGGAAGGAGGAATCTTTTCAAAACTGAGGCTGAAGTGACTGAATAAGCCATTTGGGAGATGACCCCTACCTCACACCACACACAAAAAAGTCAGTTAAGGGGAGATTACAGATCTGAAACAAACGAAAAACGGAAAACGAAACAAAAGAAACAAACGAAAAAAAGCTTTTAAAGGACAGCAGAAGTAAACATCATAATCGTGTGAAGTATGCAAAGATTTCTTTCTTTCTTTTTTTTTTTAAATGTTTGTTTTTGAGAAAGAGGGAGACAGAGAGCACAAACGGGAGGGGCAGAGAGAGAGGGAGACACAGAATCTGAAGCAGGCTCTAGGCTCTGAGCTGTCAGCACA
Source organism: Crocuta crocuta (assembly GCF_008692635.1). NCBI lineage: Eukaryota > Metazoa > Chordata > Mammalia > Carnivora > Hyaenidae > Crocuta > Crocuta crocuta. The sequence goes on from NW_027529647.1 coordinate 4,055,491, forward strand.
GAGCCCGATGTGGGGTTTGAATCCATGAACAGTGAGATCATGATGTGAGCCGAAGCTGGAACTGAGCCACCCAGGCGCCCCAAGAAGCAAAGATTTCTAAAACAATATATAGGTGCTAGCCACAAAACAGGAACGATGAGCCAGGCCACAGCAAGACTAAGCACTTATATTCCTCAAAGACACCAGCAGGAAAGTGAAAAGGCAAGCTACAGAGAAGGAAGCACATCCCTGTAACACACATCCCAGAGAAAGGACTCCTATCTAAAATACGTAAAGAGGCTGGGGCGCCTGGGTGGCTTAGTGGGTTAAGCGTCCGACTTTCCCTTAGGTCATGATCTCGCGGTTCGTGGGTTCGAGCCCCGCGTCGGGCTCTGTGCTGACAGCTCAGAGCCTGGAGCCGGTTTCAGTCTGTGACTCCCTCTCTCTCTGACCGTCCCCTGCTCACGCTGTCTCTCTCTCTCTCTCTCCTAGAATAAAAAAACATAAAAAAATAAAATAAAATAAAATAAAATACGTAAAGAGGGGCGCCTGGGTGGCTTAGTCGGTTAAGGGTCTGACTTTCNTCTCTCTCTCTCTCTCTCTCTCTCTCTCTCCTAGAAATAAAAAAATACTTAAAAAAAATAAAATACGTAAAGAATTCATACAAATCAGTGAGAAAAAGACAAGCCAACAGATCAGGAGAAGCCAAATTGCATCCATGGCCTGTTTTCTTTTGTAAAGTAGGGATGGGTCATAGCCACGAGCTGTGCCACTTTGCACTTCACCAGCAAAACTTGGCTGCTGAGACCATACAGCCTGCAAGACAAAAAGTATTTATTATCTGGCCTTTTTTTTTTTTTTAAATGTTTTATTTATTTCTAGGAGAGAGAGAGACAGCGTGAGCAGGGGAGGGTCAGAGAGAGAGGGAGTCACAGACTGAAACAGGCTCCAGGCTCTGAGCTGGCAGTCAGCACAGAGCCCGACATGGGGCTCGAACCCATGAACCGCGAGATCATGACCTAAGCGAAAGTCAGACGCTTAACCGACTAAGCCACCCAGGCGCCCCTATCTGGCCTTTTATAGAAAAAGTTTGCAGATCCCTGCAATAAGCAAATGGGGCATAAGACTTGAACAGGCACTTCACAAAAAAGGATCTGCAAATAGGCAATAAGTGCAAGAAAAGGCATTCACCCAGGAAATGCGGGTAAGACTGTCCCACACCAGCCTTGCACTCCACACCCTCCAGAGAAGGAACGTGAGAAAGGAGCGCGGCGTAGGCGCTGTGGAGGGCTGGAGTGACAGCCCCGCAGGCAGCTGTCCGGCAGGCAACCACGAGAAGCCCCATCTGTACCGTCTGGGCTGTGGCTGGAGTGGGAGCCCCACAGTCCAACATGCATGGGACAGCATTGTCCCACTCCTGGCTACAACAGGCCACAAGACATGTGGCGTTCACAGCAGCTTTGTTCATAAACCCAAAACTGTAAACCCGACCAAATGGCCACCAACAGTGTATTAAAAAGCTGCAACACGGGGCGCCTGGGTGGCTCAGTCGGTTAAGCATCCGACTTTGGCTCAGGTCATGATCTCACGGTTCGTGGGTTCGAGCCCCGCGTCAGGCTCTGTGCTGACAGCTCAGAGCCTGGAGCCTGTTTCAGAGTCTGTGTCTCCCTCTCTCTCCGACCCTTCCCTGCTCACGCGGTCTCTATCTCTCTCTCTCAGATATAAATAAAACATTAAAAAAAATTTTTTTTAAAAGCTTCAGCACATTCATACGATGGGATACTCTAGTAATAATGAAAACAAACAACTGACAACTCTACAAAAATTCGGATAAACCTCAACAGCCACCACATTAAGCAAAAGCAGCCAGGTGTTAAAAAGGCTACAATACTCTGTGGTTACTGTTTTTTTTTTTTTTAAGTTTATTTACTTATTTTGAGAGAGAGTGTGCGCACAAGTGAGTAGGAGGGGGGAAGAGAGAGAGGGAGTGAGCATCCCCAGCAGGCTTTGCACCGTCAGCATGAAGTCCAATGTGGGGCTCGAGCGCACGAACTGTGAGATCGCGACCTGAGCAGAAATCAAGAGGGAGGCACCCAGGCACCCCCGTATGGTTACTCTTCAAAGCACCGGGTAGAGTGGTGCCGTCCTTAGGAGCCAGGGCGCCCGCCAGGCTGTGGGCAGGCGTGCTCGCAGCCCAGTGTGCAATACTTCAGTTAGAGAGAAAAACCCGAAAGCCCTGTGAGGGCCAAACAAGAAGTGAAATCAAATACAACAGGCAAAACAATAAAAACAAGCCACTTGCAAGGCCACTAAGCCTGAGGGCTGAGGGCTTCCCACATGGCAAAGGGCAAACTGGAAGCTCTCATTCTTCTCCATGTGGGCCCCCCGGGACCTGTGGGACCCCGCCCCCTCCCATCTTCAAGTGCAGGGGCACCGGGAGCAAGGGCTGGCAGGGTGGGAACGGAGGTGGGCATGGGTGCGGTAAAGACAGGCAGGTTCTGAGGTGCTGCTGGGAGACGTGCCCTGAATGTGGTGCCCTGGCCTGGTCTCCAAGAACTTCAGTGAGAAATCCAGGATCAGCGTTCTCTCTACAGCCAAGGAAGTTGTGCAACCTGGCCAGCCAGGGTCATCTGTGGCCAGCAGGGGGAGCACCCGCAGGCAGGGAGGGCCGCGGGGGCAGGAGCCGGCTCAGGGCGCGGGCGTGGACTCGTCCTGCGGTGACACGGTGACTGTGACGACGGCACGACCACGACGGCATCGCCCCGCACAGCTAGACAGCAACCCCTCCCCCCCCAGACCCAATCTGCCCGCCGCCGTCAGCACGACGGCCACCGGGCGGTGTCTTGTGAACAACGCCCGTGCCGGGCGGGGCGGGGCACCCACCTGCCTGGGAGCAACAGCAGGGCGCCGTGGCCCGGCTCCTCCATGGAGTCCAGGCACTCGGAGGGCACAGCTGAGCCGCCGGCGCTGTCGGCGTCCCCTTCGGTCTGCAGCTCGGGGTGCACCAGGGTGCTGGTGTCCTCGTCGGTGAAGGTCTCACACTCACTGTAGGTGCTCTCGGACCCCATGTACGCGCTGTCCGTCACCTCGTTGGCCTAGGAGAGAGTGCCAAGGGTCAGCCCCACGCCCCGGAACGGTCACGTTTCGGTAAACCCTGACGGCCCACACAGTGTTCTGCTGCGGGCCCTGAAGAGACGGCGGGGCGAGACGGCCTCAGGCGGTATCCCCACAGCACCTCTAAGCAGAAATGTTAGCTTACAAAACAATCCAGTATGTTTGAAAATGGAAACACAGACACATGCTCCAAAGCAGCAAAATTACTAAAGCTACTTCGAAAGTTAGTTAGAGATGCCTACCTAAAACAGAAGGCGCCCCAACGTCGTAGGTAAGCACGAGGGAGCCACCCCTGGGGCTCCTGGCACTGGGCCTATTTCTACCCAACAAGCAGTATAGGAACATGCCTTGTTCAATGAAAAAGTCACCATCAGCATCTGTTATGTATGTCCAGGCTACTGCTTTGAAACGCAAGTGCGTGGTCTAACCTCAAAATTCTACCTCTTCAATTACTTAACCAATCCAATGTGTTCACTGGTTGAAGATCTACTTTCCACAGAACCTATCTCTATTTACACTCTAACGGACCCAGCCCCCAGCACAGGACCCAGCACTGCAAATGACTTAAGTCCAAAGACCCATTCGACAGGTCATTTCAGTGTGTAACCTCAGCTGTAACTCCAACGCAACTGCACTGGCTACGGAGTGTAGCCAGCTTTTCATGCTCCAAAGACTTTGAGCTTAACCACCTGAGAACAAGTGAGAGTCCAGAAAAGCAGCTAGAGGAAGGTGCACTCTGTCCCGTCGCTCTGGTGTCACGAGAGCACAGCTCGCTCAGATGCGCCTGGTAACAAAAAGGCCCTGGTCCTCTGCTAGCTGTGAGGGCTTCTGCCGGCTGCACTCCTGTGGCTCCTTGTCACGTCGAAGCGGCGTGAAAGGCCCAGGTCGAGCGGGCAAGAGCCAAGCATGCCGACGACAGGCCAGGGCCCGCCCTCCGCCCACCGTCCCCCAGCCCAGTGCCCCTGTGCTGGGGTCCCAGCCACTCTGAGCCCTGTTGGGTGGGGCGGGGATCGGGAGGCCACACAGGCAGGCACAGAAAGAGACTCAGAGGACGGTGGGGCCCGCGAGTCCCCGGCGGGCAGAGCCGCCGGCAGCTGTCTGTACGGCCCGGACGGCGCCAGGCGACGTGGGAGCAGGCACTCCCGACGTGGCCTCGTTACCTGTGTTTCCAAGGGAAAACCAAACCTCCCTTGGGATCGAAGGCAACTAAGGAATTCCTAAACAACACTCACTTCAAAACCCAAAACCAGGAAATCCCCCTCAGAGGCGGCGGCTAGTCCTGCTCTTCCTCCTCATCAGGGAGCAGGGAGCACTTTCTGCCGGGCTCAGGGCTGGCTCTCTGCTCCACCGACGGGCAGCACGGCCGGAGACGGGCAGCTGAGCGAGGCAGGCGCCTGAAGATCAGGGGCTGGGCCCGCACAGTGCGCACAACAGAGCAGGCCTACACTCCACTGCCAATTCCTGGGCTCTGCGGACGTGTGGCAGCTGGTCGGCTGCCCAGACGACAGTGTGCGCTCACAAAGGGGTGCTGCCTGAGAAGCACCCAAGGGCGGGAGGAAGCCCTCCCACCCCCGGACTTGAAACGACAACAAGGACCAGAGTCGGCTATTCTGTATCCAGACAAAAACTCCTAAAAGAAAACACTGTCCTTGTCTGCAAGGCAGTCCCGTGCAGCCCTACTCTCCCCAGCCACTTATCCTCAGACCTGGGAAGCAGGCAAGGCCCGCACGCCCCGGCCTCCCCAAGCAGGCCCACAGGGGCCCCTCAGATAGTGACTAGGGACCCTGAGGTGACTTTCTATAGGAAACAGGAAACCGACCTTAACTCTTGAGGTCAGCTTTCAAACAAACCAACGAACCGGCACCTCTGAAAAGCACGATGCTCCTCTCTGGCCTGCACGGACCCCACGCCCTCAACGGGCAGCTCGGCGTGTGCCAGGGCAAGCCAAGTGCGCGTGGAGCTGCGCGCCCTCCCTGCAGGAAGGGGCGGAGGGTACAGGCAGCCGGGCCTGTCTCTTTCCCCTGCAAGGAGCCCACCTGACTGGCACAACGGAGGCCGGGGCTGTGGCCTAAACCCTCCCCAGAGCTTGGACAGGACAGGCCCGGGTAGAAGACCCTCTCTAGGGACACAGAAGCAAGGAGGCAGAGGTGGCACAAAGCGGCCCGCCACAGGCTGGGCACCGGCCCTCTGCTCTAGGCCACTCATCTGCCTTTGAAACAGATAGGGCAGGGCAAATGTTCCCCTCCGCCTTTACTTCCTCATTCCTAAAGCCAATCCATTCCTCCTGCACAGGAGAGGCAGACAGATGAGCCCTGCTTCCCACCTCACTGAAGGCTTCATGTTTGCACAGACGATAAAACAGTGCCCTGGCGGTCGGATCCCGGAGTGTCAGGCGCCCAGTGGGGGTGCTGAGCGGCCCGACCTGGTGGTTGATCCTAAGGAGCCAGAGGGCACACAGAGCCGCCCCAGGGGCACCAGAGCTGGCTTGTTCTACAGGTGCTGCCCCACCTGCTCACCCCCTGAGGGTCAACTTCTATGATTCAAGGACGCCCTGAAAAAATGTCAGCGAGCCAGGTAGTTTTCCAGAGCAGCGAGGTGAGCATCCATCTTCCCAGAGAGGCCGAGCTCACCTCAGAGCACACGGCAGCCTGCACAAGACACAGGACCGGCTCACAGACTTGCCCCGTCAGCTCGCATTTGCTGCCACATGGGACCCAACTTGGCCCGGAAGCCCACAAATCTATGCTATCAACTTTTAAAATATTTACAGACTCACAGGCTGGCGTGAACTCATTTGAAAATCAAAGTGCATCTAGAAAACTCTGCCACATGCAAACGTTACCTTCAGCGGTTAACAACGGTCTGCTGACAGACAAGGAAGCAGGTTCAGAGCCATCGGCGAGGGGCTCCGGCGTGGCCAACGCTGCCCAGGATCCTCACCGTCCAGGTCACGGGCCCCCTGCGAGACCATGACTGCCCTCTACCCGCTCGGGCACGAGCCCGGGCAGCCTCCATGGGCTCCACGCCCCAGCTCCGGGAGGGCGTGCTCGCCAAGACAGACGCCTCCCCACGGTATGGAAAACACTGGGGACGTCTGTCCAGGCCGCTCACCAGCTTCGTTCGGCTGACCCCGGGGCCTTCCAAGCTGCAAGGCATGCTGGGGTCTCAGCAAAACCTGCGTGCTCACCTGAAGGTACGTCGAAGCCTCGGGAAAAGTTTAACCTGCTCTGAGACACGCTCCATTAACCGTGCTGCTGTGCTGACCAACTGGGGGAAGGGGGACAAAGTTCAGGAAGTGTCCTCAGAACAGTGGCTTTTATTCTTGACTTTCAAACCTTTGTTGTAACAGTTCGCAGAAAAGACACAGTGCCCATCATTTTACTAAGCCAGCTCTTTCCTCTAGAGGCCTCGCTGGGAGGAGGGAGGAACAGAGAAGGCACAGCAGGGACAATGCTTATCGTTTCTGTTTGTGCCTGTTCTCCGTGACCCTCCCATGGCCCTTCCAGAAACCCTGATAGCAGAGCTCGCCCCTGCCTGCTGCAGGGCCTGGGGCGCTCCTGGCTTCGTTCCTTCCTGTGCGCTCAGGGACAAACCTGGGCGGCTCTCACCCCACCCCCCTCTCAGGGGGGGCACGTCCGTAACTCTCCTAGGGGTGTCTCAGCAAGGAGCCCACAGGAAGTAGCCCTGCCTGGAACAGCCCACCAGTGACTGCACAGCACCCCTGCCCCTCACCGTTGCGTGCTGGGCCAGGAGGAGAGGTCTCCGAATGCGAGATTTGTGTGCAATGTGCTTATTTTCCACCTGTATTCTTACTGAAATTTTTTTCTTTTCAATGTTTATTTATTGTCAAGAGAGGGAGTGTGCGCGCGCACCTGAGGGGGTGGGGGGAGGAAGGGCAGAGAGAGGCAGGGACAGAGGATCCGCAGCAGGCTCTGCACTGACAGCAGCGAGCCCAACACAGGCTGGAACCCATGAACTGTGAGATCATGACCTGAGCCGAAGTCGGATGCTCAGACAACGGAGCTACCCAGGTGCCCCTGAACTTGTAAGAGTATATGACACGCAAGCTTTTTTAAAAGAACATCTTTCTAGAAGTTTCATAGTACCTAGTTCCAGTCCCCTGAAAGTTACATCTAAAGATCATAAAAGCATAAAAAGACATGGAAGAGCCTTTCTGTGGAGACTTAAATGCACATCAAGCAACAGAAACAGAAGCCAGCAAAGGCTGCACACTGCATTCCACCTCTGCGGCATTCTGGAAAAGGCAAAACCATTCGGACAGCAGAAGATCGGCTGCTGCCAGGTGCTGTCTGGGAAGGAGGGGTGAGTCCGGGGAGCAGAGCGTGCGGGAGGCAGTGAGACTCCTTGGCAGGACATGGGGGACACACGACCTTGTCCATTTGTTAAAACCCACAGAATGCGTAACACCACGAAGGGGCCCGAGTGGAAACTGTGGGCTTTGTTCACAGCACTAGATCCATTCGGGATCATCAGTTGTAACAAACACATCACACTAATGAGAGCAAGACGTTTATGATGAAGGAAACTGTGTGTGTGTGTGCGCGCGTGCGTGGTGTGTGTGCGCGTGTGTCTGTGTGTGTGTGTGTAGGGGAGAAAATGGGGACTCTGCACTATCTGCTTCATTTTCTGAAAAGCAAAAATTGCCAAATTATGAAGTGTATTAATCTTTTTTAAAGTAACAAACATAAACTGTTTCTTCCTTTCTGAAAAACAAATTAGGAGCATTCCTTTTGCATTCTTTGAGACACCGGGGTCCCGCCATGCCTGCGGAGGTGACGAGCACCAGATGGGAGCCTGCCCCCCGAGGGCTCCAGCTGGACGGGGCCCCGGCCTGCTCTGCTCAGGGTTCCGGAGGCAGCCCAGCACCAAGGGCTCCCTCGCTTTTGGACCTAGTGAACTCTGGAGGCACCAACTGTGTTGATGCCTCTCACCACGCTGAGTGACACCCCCCCGTATCAGTGTCCTGGGGCAGCCACATCAGGTGACCACAGACTGGGCGGCTTCACACCACAGGGATGGGTGCTCTCGGTTCTGGAGGTGCCGGCAAGGGGGAGCCCCTCCAGAGACGCGGGGTGGGGGGGCTCCCTCCTGCCTCGTCCAGCTCCCGGTGGCCCTGCCTGCGTCCTGCAGCGTCTGCTGCAGCAGCACACGGACCCTGCGTGTCTTCTCCTGTCTTCTAAGGACACCAGTCATTGGATTCAGGGCCCGAACTACTACCCAGCATGATCTCATCTCGAAACCCTCAACCTATTACATACCTGAGACCCTATCTTCAGATAAGGTCACGTTCACAGGTTCCGAGGGATCCTATCTTTTGGGAGACTACCCTTCAACCCCCTGCGTCCACTATGATGATCCAGCAGAAACCCGAGAGGGACAGAGCAGAAGATGCCGATTCGGGTGCTCAGGCCCGGCTCCACTGGGAGGGGGATAGAGGTCTGATGCCCACTGGCTGCATAAGCATTGCAACCCCTCAGATGCTCCGAACGGAAAGGAGGGCTCCCCTGACCTGAGGTACACTCCTGGAAAATTCAAGCGTGTCAAACAGCACAGAGCCTCCCCCACCTTGCTGTAAAGGGAGCCAGCCCTGCTCCAGTCATGCGAGCAGCCTGTCTACATCACAGGGGCCGGCAGCCCATCTGAAAAGTGATACAGCAGAATCCTGCCCTCCTGCAGCCCCTAGTTGGCCACGTATGACATCTGGCGTCCAACCCCAGGACCGGGCCTGATACCCCTCAAGGTCACACGCAGAATGAACACACCAACCTCACATAACAGGATGCCAGGTGGGGTGGTCCCTGCCCTCGAGAGGCCCACGCCTGGCTGGTACTTCGCGACAAAGCCGTGAGTGGTGAATGCTCCCAGGTGGCCCAGAGGTCTTGCCACCAGAAGGGACGGTCCGAAAGTGAACCTGTTATCTGAGCTGACCAATGCCCAGAGCAGCTTCTCAGAGCCAGGATACAAGACCCCAGAGGAAAGCGGTGAGTCCCCGTGGACTCCGAGAGGCCACTCTGTGCACCCCCCTCATTTTACCAAGACACTGAAGCTCACAGCCACCAGGTCACAGCCTGGCCCTGCTCCCTGCACCCCTCACTGGGCAGCAGAGGACTGAGGGACTGGTGACTACCATCACCACCCTCCCCAACAGCTCTTCAGGCGCTCAGCAGTCTCTAATGTATTTTTTTAACAAGAAAAAACCTCCAGGTCCAGCCACATGGGCTGTCCCAGCATCTGCTCACTCCTCCAGCCAGGGGGGGCACAACTGTGGTAGCCTCCTGTGACTGTGCTCACAGGCCTCCGCCCTGCCATGCAGAGAACAAAACGCCCACAATTAGAGGCGACACCATGTAACCATAGCGACCCTGGAGGCAGGTGGCAAAGGGGCATGAGGTGCTACAAGTCCCTAAACCCAGAAAACGATCTGAAATCCGGTGACATGGAAACCTCACAGCAGGTCCTCTGCTCTGGCCTTGCTTGGCAGCCTGGCAGAAGTGACGGCAACTGCACTGGAGAAGCCTAACAGCCCAGGCCCCAAAGGAACCCCCGTCGATGCTCTCGGGTGAGCAGTGGGGAGCAGACACCTGCCACCCCCTGCCGCAACAACGAGCACCCCCCAGAGCCCCTAGCTGCGTGCACGGTCCCACTAAGTGGAGCAGGATTCAGGGGGCATAAGGGAAGACGTGTCACATCAGATCCCCTCTCAGCCCCTCAGTGAGAACCACTTGCCTCAAAGGTAACGAAGTCGTCGAACTCATCGGGGCAGGTGGGCGGCTCCTCGTCCCGGGCAGGTGCGACCCCGCACAGCTGGCCATCGGACTCTGCGGGAGATAAGACCCAGTACTCAGCAGGGAGCCCGCACGAGCCCCAGAAGCCACGGGGGACGGCGCCAGGGTGGTGAAGGCGAGTGGGGGCTCGGGACAGCCCGTGAGAAGCGCAGGAGGGAAGGCGGCGTGCCGAGGACGGGGAAGCAGGTGTGCCCTCCCCCCAGAGAGGTGGTGCGGAGGCAGAATGAGAAAACGTTTGTTTCTTAAGACCCCCAACAGCACTGGAAAAGAGGAGGAGCAAGATCTCAAGCCTGTCACACTGGTCACGGGCTTTAAAAAGTATTAGGTGCCAGATTTAAATTTTTTAAACCTGTGGGNATTTTTTTTACATTTATTTATTTTTGAGAGACAGAGCACAGGCGGGGGGGTGGCGCAGGGCAGAAAGAATGAGACACAGAACCCGAAGCAGCCTCCAGGCTCTGAGCGGTCAGCACAGAGTCCAACACCGGGCTCAAACTGACACCGTGAGGTCATGACCTGAGCCGAAGTCGGACACTTAACTGACTTAGCCACCCAGGTGCCTCTCTTCGTCGTTGTTGCTGAACTTTATCTTCTGTAATAAATGTCTTATTTCATAATAAAGGCAATTTCAAACCCAAAATGAAGGGGCTCAGACAGCTTCCGGGTTAATGGACTCATCAACGTGCCAGGAGGTGCAATGCAAACTCGCTGGGGCAGAAGGCGTGTTCCAGGCCCGGGCACACTTCACCCTGTGCACCTCTTCACCTGGCTGTTCGTATGTAACCTTCTGAGTACACTGCTAACGGTAAGTAAAGTATTTCCCCGGGCTCTACGAGCCTTTGCAGCAAATTATCACGCCTGAGGGAGGGGTACTGGGGATCCTGGATTCACGGTCAGGTCAGAGAGAAGTTTGGGTGGCCCAGGCACCCAAAGGCTTCACTAACTCTGACAGCTGGTATCAGAGCACATTAAGTTGTAGGACACCCCGCTGGTGTCCCCAGAGAAAACCTACACACTGGGTGTCAGTGTTATGAGCAGCAAACAGATCATAATAGGAATTATTTAAAAGACATCACTTAGGGCGCCTGAGTGGCTCAGTCGGTTATGCGTCCCACTTTTGGTTTCGACTCAGGTCAGGATCTCACGGTCCGTGGGATCTAGCCCTATGTCAGGCTCTGTGCTGACTGCGCAGAGCCTGCTTGAGATTCATTCTCAATACATCTCACATAATCTAACAAAACTTCAGTCCCTTATCTTTTTTTTTTTAAAGTAAGCTCTATGCCCAATGTGGGGCTCAAACTCACAGCCCAAAGATCGAGAATCACAAGCACTTCTGACTGAGCCAGCCAGTCGCCCCCTGAGGACACTCCTCTTTGGCAGCAGGACCTCAAGGGGAGAAAGCTGCTAGCCAAGCCCATGCCCTCCAGCCAGGCTCTGAAGAGTCAGTGCTTTGAAGTTACCACGAGAGCCCAGGTAAGTGCGGAAGGGTGAACGGATACTGAAGGACCCTTCACCACACAGCAACAGCAGGACCCGTCCTGTTTCTAGAGGACTCTCTTGGGGCGCCTGCGTGGCTCAGTCACTTAAGCGTCTGAGGCTCAGGGCATGATCTCATGGCTTGTGGGTTCGAGCCCCGCATCGGCCTCTGTGCTGACAGCTCAGAGCCTGGAGCTGCTTCAGATTCTGTGACTCCCTCTTTCTCCAGCCCTCCCCTGCTTGCACTGTGTCTTTCTCTCTTTCAAAAATAAACATTAAAAAATTTTTTAATTAAAAAACTAAAATTAAGAACTTTCTTAATTTAAACAGAATAATGCTTTTTCCCCTCAACAACTGTGTGAATTCAAATCTGTATGTGTCCAGCAGTTATGAGATGCTCAACACAAACCTAGTTTGCAGCACTGATCAAAGCCTTGATGCCAAAAAAACTCCCATGCGGCTTTTAAGCAGCACAGGCACTCTGTCGCCGTGTTTCGTGCCATCTTCCCGGGACGGCGTGCGCTGGAGTCCCCGGGCTGGGAGTCGGGGTCTCCGGCGCAGGCGATGGGGCGAGGCTAGCTGTGGACACCAGTCTGGGGTTTCTGGGGCGAGGGGCTGGAGGGCTCCCGTGTGCTTTGAGACTGCATGTGTACTTTGTAAAAAGCTACACTGTCTTTGGCCTATTTCCCCCCTCAGATGGGAACAGTCTTCCTTGCCCTCCGAAACCTGAAACAGAATTCGAAGCTCTCGAAACACACCCGATGGTTCTAGACACGGTGGATGTGTGCTCAGCCTCGAGGGGTGGGCAAACGGCCGNGCTGTCATTTTCCTCACGGGGACTAAGTGTGGTTCTCTTGTACGTTTTCTCCATATGAACAAAGACAATTTTCAGTCAGGTGGACATTTTCAATGTGCTTACCCTCCTCTTGCGGAGCTTGGGGAGAAGGGGCAGCGAGCGTAATGGCCTGTGTGCAGCAACCCGCACCCTCCCCAACTCACTCTATTCCTGAAGCAGGTAAGGCCATGTGGCATGCCAGTGAGCAGCTCCCCGCGCTTTGCTGCAAACTGGGTCGACGCGCCGCGTGCCCGGCTGTGTCGTTCCCGGGTGCGGAAAAAGCCTGCCTCCCAGGACGGGGCCCGCACGCCGGAGCAACGCCGGGGGACCGCTGTGTGGAACGCGGGTCCCGAGACGTGTGCTGCGTTCTGCCAGATGCGAGCAAGTAACAATTTCAAATTCACCTCTGACTTGCTCTCATTATAATTCTATTTTCACTCTCCTTTCCTCATGAAACTTAAGCGATGAAGTCAAACTACAGAAAAAAGAAAAGCGAAGCCCGAATCCCTGAGACCACCTGGCAGTACGTCCGATGCGGGCAGGGCGACTCCGCCAGCGTGGCCTCCCCTGGGCCCACACGGGCTGTGGCGGCCCGGACGCCCGGCGCCTCACGCTCGCTCCAGGAGGAGGACCCGGTGAGCCGGCGCGGAGCCCAGGGGGGAAGTCCAAGTCTTCCCTCGTTGCCCACGGCCTGGCCGTGTCCCCAATACCTTCACCTCCACCTTCTGACGCCGGGTGCCCAACCTGGCCACGATGGCCTCCCTGCGGCCCCCAGACGTGCCCGCGTGCCGTCCCCAGGCACCCCGACTCCTGCCTCGCCCTCCTGTAGCTGCCCTGCCTCACTGTCTGCAAGCTGTCCTCCACCGGAAAGCCAGTTCCCGGGGCAGGGGACGCCGTTCTTCCATATGTGCTGTGTCCCTGGAGCCGAGAGTAGTCCGGCTCCATGCTATCTGTGCCCGCCGTTCTCGCAGGCCTCAGCCGGGCCTCCGCTGGGTGTGGCCCTTACGCCATCTGCTTCAAGCTCTCGTCACCACGGTCCCTCAGCCCAGGCACTGGCCGGAGCCCCTCCACCACGCACCCCAGCAGCAGACTGGGCCCCCTGCGCCCGGGGCTTACCACCTCACTTCAGGAGCAGGGGTCTGCTCTGTGCAGGCTAAATTCCGGGCAGGCGGACACCACCTGCAACGCGCCATCACATTGAGACCAAGCCCCACCCTCTCTGGAGAAGCTTCTATTCCAGAATGTTCTCGCCAAAGGAAAACACACAGCACTATTTCCTGGAGCGTCCATGCTAACTGTGGGACTGACTGGGAGGTTTTTGATTTTAATTACACCAAAGTGGAACTACTACCACCCAGAATGAGAAAATACTGAGACCCAAAGGAGTCCCATGGGAGCTCTGTGGGGGGCGTGGGCCGGACGAGGCAGGACTTGCGCTGCGGTATCCTGACTTCGAGGCTCAGAGCAGCGAGGCGCTGCTCCCAGGTTCAGAAGACACTGCAGCCGCAGCACTGGACAGACAGCGCACAGCCGGCCAGGTGCCGACGAGGGTGCGGAGGGACCGGGTAGCGCCGGCCAGGGCAGCCAGGGGACGGGCTGCGGGGAGGGCCGGCTGGAGCGAGCTCTGGCCAGCTCCTTTCTGGCACCGGCCCAGGATCCGTCCCAGGGTCTCGCCCCAGGCTCCCCTCCGCCAGCTCCTGGGACAGATGCAGGGGGACAGTCCACACAAAGGCACGGAGGAGGGAGGAGGGGTGGCAGGTGCAGGCGGAAGCCGTCTCGGTGAGTCAGGGTGAGGTCAGGACTCAAGGACACAGGCCACTTCTCTCACCAGACGGATATCCATGTGCTCCTTGAGTCACTCAACTTCAGGACACATGCAACCCACGAGACGGCCCCTCGGGGCAACGGGCAGCAGCCCCTCCCTCCCCACAGATAAAGGAGGAGCCTGTGCAGAGACGGCTCTTCTCCCCAGCCAGGCGCCAGCGGGTCACACGTGTTCCCGGAGCACTTGCTGACTCCAAGGTCGTGACCCACCAGGAACTCCTATAGCTGAGCTCCACGTGGCATGAACTGTGCCTACGAGAGCAGACCGGCCACCAGGCTACCCACAGGATCCCGGACTTGACTGAGAGAGGGCCTCGGAGCCAATGGACGGCGCTGGCCATCCGGCTGCCTGCCACCCTGGGTTCTCTCCTGCCCATCCCCACGGGACCAGCTGCCACTGCTGTTCCCGGCCCTGACCCTTGCGAGGCATCCGGGTGCTCAGCCCCCTCAACCCAAGGAAGCCCAGTCCCGCCCCTCTGGCCCCACAGTTTAGACCCAGGGACACACAGCTTCCCACCTGACAGGCGCGGCCAGCACGCTGTGCTTCTGCCATCACCAGGGAGACGGGCTGCAGTCTGTGACGAAGAGTGGTCACGACAAACCCAGGGGCACACGTCATCCTCCCGTGGCTGGAGAACGGAACAGTGCTGACAGGCTGAGGCGGCACGAGGCAGTCCTTGCACCCTTAGCCTGTCGTCCATGTCCCTCTACACAGTGTTTCTAAGTAGTTCCTGTGAGCTCCTGGATTCTAGAATTTTCTACCGACATCCTGCATAGTACTTGAGAATTTTAACATACCTTCTCCATTTTCCCTCTCCCGACCTTCCAAAATGGTCAAGTCCAGTCTTTGGTTACATAGTCAATTCGTGTAATTATGATGACTGTGTAAAACAGCATTCATTCCGCAGCCACGCAGTATTCTAGAAGCATGCTTCCCGTCTTTTCCAGCTTCTTGCTTCTCCTGGCAATCCTACTTGTTTTCCTGGGGCCTTAGGCTTGGCCTCCGTGCATCTGTCACCTTCCTACCCCCAAACCACTCAGGCAGAGCTGTGACGCCTTCTCCAACAGCCCTCCGGTCCTGGGCTCCTCAGATTCCATTACCAGCAACCCAGCACGAGGGTGAAAGAAGGCTATCTAAACCTAATTATGCCGCCACCTTGGTGGGACACACGGCTCACATATGTATTTGTTGACTGATCTGTGGGACTCACTGATCTTGTGACCCTGAGACCAAACAGACAAACACAGTAAGTCTTGACCGTGCACACAGGAGCCCGTGTCCTTTGGCTTGAGAGTAAGGACTCCATCAAGCATGCACACCTCAGGGGTAAAACCCAGCTGTGTGGTACACCACAAAATACACTCCACAAACGTCAGGGAGTGAATATAGAAGCGCGACTGGGTGGCTCAGTCGGTTAAGTGTCAGACTTTGGCTCAGGTCATGATCCCGTGGTCCGTGGGTTCGAGCCCTGTGTGGGGGTCTGTGCTGGCAGCTTAGAGCCTGGAGCCTGCTTCCGATTCTGTGTCTCCCTCTCTCTCTGCCCTTCCCTCACTACTTCTTCTTCTTCTTCTCTCTCTCTCTCAAAAATAAATAAACATACATTTAAAAAACAGTGAACACAGGGATCCCATTCTCTATCACACACGATTAGGTTTAAAATTAATGACTTTTTAAAAGCTTTTTCTCAATGTTTATTTATTTTTGAGAGAGAGAACGTGAACAGGGGAGGGGCAGAGAGAGAGGGAACAGAGAATACGAAGTAGGCTCGGAGCTGACAGTGCAGAGCCCAACACAGGGCCAGAACTCATGAATCATGACCTGAACCAAAATCTGATGCTTAACCCACTAAGCCACCCAGGTGCCCCTAATGACTAGATTTTTGTTTGTTTAATGTTTATTTTTGAGAGAAAAAGAGCACGAACAGGGGAGGGGCAGCGAGAGAGGGAGACACAGAATCTGAAGCAAGGTGCTAGGCTCCAAACTGTCAGCACCTCGTGACTAGATTTTAAAATATGTTTAGAAACCAGGGCACCTGGGGGGCTCAGTCAGTTGAGTGTCCGACTTCGGCTCAGGTCATGATCTCACTCACAGGTTTGAGCTGTGTCAAGCTCTGTGCTGACAGCTCAGAGCCTGGAGCTGCTTCAGATTCTGTGTCTCCCTCTCTCTCTCTGCCCTTCCCCTGCTCATGCTCTCTCTCTCTCAAAAATAAACATTTAAAAAATACATTTAGAAATTTAAAAAACTTTTAAATTATTGATGAATCAGAGAAATCATTACTGGATTTTAAAACAAAGAGAAAAAAGCATAGACTTGGAGTTCCTCAAAGGTTTACTGGAAGAAGCTGATGGAGCACAAAGCCATCCCAAGGGTCCTGGGCACAGGTGCGGTGGCCCGGGGAGGTCGTGAGGAGCATGGCTGGGGGCATGGGAAGCCGCTGCATTCAAGAAGCCCCCACAGACACTGGAGGCAGGGCAGAGGCCCAAATGCGCATGAAGCCACCGTCAAACTCTTTGTGCAAAAGGGTGAAGGCTTAAATCACTTCCTGTGTCAACTGCATGTCTAACCTCAGAAAATGGCCAAAGGGTTACAACGTACTCGTGACGGGTTACGCACACAGGCACACGGTGCCGAGCTTAAACATCACAGTGCATCTGAAGGCTCTTTGCCTCCTCCCCTGGCCCACGTGGCGTTACCACGCCTGTCAGCCCTGCCAGCTGGCCCAGCTCCAGAGGGTCTGCTGCTCCACCTGCTCTACGTGGCTCTCCCCAGGCCCCGTCTGCCCAGGCGCTGGTGGTACCCTTGCCACGGCCCCAGGGCCCGCAGCCTGCCCACCGTCAGCCTCAGCCATGCTCACCACGTAGGCCTCGGGACAGCTCCGCCACCTGGACCAGACCTCACTCCGGCCAACCTTACCCGGCTCCCCTGTGGCCTCCTCACAGAGGGCTCCTACCTAGGGCCAGCCTGCACGGTTCTATGGCATGGCCCCCAGCCCCCATACGGACCGTTCCCAACCTCAGTGTGTGCTCTGGACCCAAAGGACCACAGGCCCCCGGACCATGGCAGTATGCACGCAGGTCACGATACACAGAGCACAGCTCAGAGGCACCCGGGCTCAGCGTTGTAGGAGCCCAGCTCCTAGAGGACACTGTTGGGCGATACAGCGGATGGACAAGATGGGCAACTCTGCCTACAACTACTGATAAAACTTGGGGTCCAAGGGCCTCCCTTGACCCAGCCGCTGCAGGTCCTGCCCAGGTCTCTTCTTCCTCCTCCTTCTCTGACATGTGCAGGAAGAGAGGAAGGGCCTGCACCCAGTGCCTTTCGGCCTCCATCACCCACACACCAGGCTGCAGCTGGACCATGAGAAAAAGAGGCCTTCCAGAGCTCCAGAGCTGCACGTGAAGGGACAGAATACGGGCAACCTGAGAGCATGTAGACACTAAGCTCACACCCAGAGGACCAGCCACCCCCCCCACCCACAACGTGTACAGGCCCCAAAGGCATGAAAACATGCGCCCACACACAGACTTATACACAAAAGTCACTAGGACCTTTGACTCCTAATAGCCCCAAAGTGGAAACATACTAGCCGCCAGGGGAGTATCCACCCCTGGGCAGGGATAAACAACACGTGGCACAAGCATGCAACGGAGCAGTGCTGCGCGATCAAAATGCACACTCCAGCCGTGCGACACATGTGGGTCTCAAAACCGTCACACGCAGGGAGAAGCCAGATGTAAGAGCATATACAGATCATTTCCTTTGTGTCAGGTGCATAAGAGGCAAAACTGACCTAGGGTGGTGAAACTCAGCCCAGATGGTGCTGAAAGGAGGAAGCGTCTACAGGGGTGAGGACAATTGGCGGAGATTCGCATTATTAGGCATAAGAATTTGTCAACATTCACAGACTGGCTTAAGATTTGCTTTAAGATTTGTGCATTCCACAGTCAATTTTTACTCAAGGTAAGACCACAAACAAATACTGAACTCTGGGTAAAAGACTAGAACACAGGAAGTGTTTACGGTGAAATGCATGGAGCATACGATTTGAAATGCATCCCATTCAAAACAGGATGGCTTGTCAGCCAAGCAGAGGATGGACTGATAGACAACAAGGTAAATGCAGCAACAAGCACCTGCTGGGCACCGACAGCAAGCATGCACGTGGGCGCTCACATGTAAGCCTTCCGGTGCTCTGGTACGTCTGGGGAAAGGGGCAGTAGCTTTCTAACATTATGGATAAAGGACTGAGTTAGACGGTTCTGGAAGACAGCACGTGTGAGGAACAAAGAAGAGGGAGAGAGCACCCTAACACCCGGAGTATTTTAGGGGCTTTGAGGAGAAGGGAAGGAGCCTGACGAGTGAGGGGCATTCCTAAGGTTGGCTGAGGGCACAGCGGGGCAAGGGCTGGAGCAGAGAATGTGAGGGGAAGGAAGCACAAGGTGGGGGAGACTGACCTCCATTCCTGATGGCAGTGATCCCTCGGCAGAAGTCCTCAAAACTGATCACGCCAAGCCCGCAGGGGTCCAAGTATTTCGTTAAGTCCTTCACCTGCAATTGTCAAGTGAGATACGTTACCCAAGCCGTACAAACTCAGCCAGAAGGTACGCCATGCGTCTGACACCTTCGCCACACCCAGAGGAGCAGCATTCCGGCCGAGTGTGGTGCTGAAAATAGGAGCCACTGATCCCTCTCTTCTGAAGGCCACCAGCAGCTCCAGCCCAAGACAGGCGGCCTCTCAACCAGCTGCCAACAGCCCCCGGGGCCATGACTCGTGGAAGTAAGGCCCTGCTCTCAAAGGTCAAGAGTCAGGCTTCTGAGGCACCTGGGGGCTCAACTGAGGGTACACCAAGCGTCTGGCTCTTGACTCAGGTCATAATCTCACAGTCTGTGGGATCAAGCCCTGTGTCGGGCTCTGCGCTGACAGCTCAGAGTCTGCTTGGGATTCATTTATTCATTCATCCTCTCTCTCTCTCTCTCTCTCCCTCCCCCCAGCTCCTGCCCCGCTTGTGCTCACCTGCTCTCCTCCCACCAAAGTAAATAAAAATAAACTTTAAAAAACAAAGTCATGCTTCCTGATTGTGAAGATCAGAAGTGTTCAAGTTTTAGACGTTATTCTGGCCAATATCTAGATTATTACCACAGCACAGACCCACCTACCCATTCTGCCTGGCCTTCCCAGCTGTGCAGAGTCCTTAGTAAAAACAACTTAAGCAAGAAGACGCTGGATATCAAAAATCATAAAAAGATGACTCATATATGGATTTTAGAGAATGAAACTCTTCAGAAAGAAGATACATTTATACTTTCAAATATAAGCTTTGTTTCATCAAAATTTTAAAGTTTTACGTTTCAAAAGACCCCATTAGTAAAACTAAAAGACAAGACCTAGACTGGAAAAAGATGTTTGCAAATCGTATATCCAATAAAGGACTTGTAACCAGAATGTATACAGAAAACTTCCAATTCAACAACATCATAATATTTTTTCAAACAGGCAAAACATTTATATAGACATTCCACCAAACAAGACAAATGGCTGGGGGTGCCTGGGTGGCTCAGTCGGTAAGCGTCTGACTTTGGCTCAGGTCATGATCTCATGACTCATGGGTTTGGGCTCCGTGTCGGGCTCTTTGCTGACAGCTCCGAGCCTGGAGCCTGCTTCGGATTCTGTATTTCCCTCTCTCTCTGCCCCTCCCCTGTTTATGCTCTCTCTGGCGTGCGCTCTCTCTCTCTCTCTCTCTCAAAAACAAATAAACACTAATTTTTTTTAAAAAAGATAGACAAACAGCTGATAAGCACATGAAAAGATGCTCAAGACTGTGAGTCCCCAGGGAAATGCAAATTAAAACTGAGACCTCACTTGCTAGAATGACTGTATTCAAAAACCCCCGCAAGGACAAGCACTGGGGTGGGTGCGGGGAAGCTGGAACGACACACACCGCCAGGAGGGTCACACACTGCCAGGAGGAAGGGACGCTGGTCTGGCCAGTGGGGAAAACCACTGTAAGTACCGCACACAACACAGCAAGTCCGCTCTCAGGGGTGCTCCCCAGAGAGAGGAAAACCCCACACGGACACACAGAGGTGCGCGCACATGTTCACGCAAGCGACATCACTCCTGCCGGTAAGAGAAGGAACCCAACGGCCCACCACGGAGGAACGGGTAAACCCGGGCTGGCCTCGCCGTACAGTGGACCACTATTCGGCCCTAAAAAGTAACGAAACAGTGACACACACAACATGGATGGAATCTCAAAAACATTCCGCCAAATAAAAAAGCCACACACAAGAGACCACAATTATATTCTTTCATTCACAGAGCACTTTCAGAAAAGACAACTCTACTGAGAGAAAAAGCAGATCTGTGGCTGCCCGGAACTGTGCGGGCAGCAGAGACTGGCTAGGACAGCATGAGGGGCCTTCTGGGGGTATAGACACGCTGAGCAAGTAGGCTGTGGTGGCTGCACGATCCAATAAACTTAATCAAATCCCCTCAACAGTAGACTTACAAGGGGGGAAGTTTATAGCACATAAATTATACATCAACAAAATTTTAAAAAATAAATGAATAAAGAGATAAAAAGGATTCAATAGAAAGTGACAAATATTGAAAACAAAGACAATTTACTATGTTAGTGAAAAGTGAGATGATTCATTTTCAGAAATACCAAATGAAAGCTGTGCTGCNCGGTTTGCAGCTGTGCAATGAGCATGCGCCGAAGAACTGAAGCCTGTCACCTCAAGGAATGTACATTTGTTCCATTTAGACTACCTTTTGGTGACGTCTGCGTAAGCCTGTGACCTCTGTAGTACCAGCCAATGAGGGACCAGGGGAGGGACTGACCTGATAGAAGATAAACTGATGTAACCGCCCGATACCAGCTCTGGTGAGAACAGTGACTAAAGCCTCCCTTCACTGTGCTCCGAACCTCCGCCTCCCCCATGACCGGGGCAGTGGGCACTGTGCTCCGAGTCTCCACGTACCCCCTTGATTGGGGCACTGGGCTTATTTCTCTGAGCTGTCAGCACCGAGCCTGACGTGGGGCTCGAACCCACGAACTGTGAGATCATGACCGGAGCCGAAGCCGGACGCTTAACCAACTGAACCACCCAGGCGCCCCAAAAAGTTCTTTTTAAATAACAATAATTTTAACTACATACTGAAAGAGTATATTGGGTACTAAGTATCCAATTGGGTTTACTCTGGTGAATTTCTTGGACTTTAAAGGAAAGAAAATTCTCTGAATAGCTATGCAAAATTCAAGTGACTAAAAAAGAAAATTTGATTATCATTAACTTTTCAGCACCAATACCAAGTAATAAGGAATATTACAATGGCCACATCTGAAGTGTTCAGGACAGGCACCCTCATGTGACTGACAAAGGAGAAAAAGATATCAGAGTGAAAGTATTACACAAACATCTCAAAAATCCTGAATTTGCATCTGAAATATCACTATGAAGTATCGCTCACAATATTTTAAAATGAAATGAAGACTTTCCAATTCTGTCCAATTAAAAGTAAGCTGCCCTCATATCCAGGCGGTGATATTTAAGCCCCATTTCCCTTTCAAAGGACCCAGGACCCTGGGAGACGTGTCAGTTAGTGTGCAGGTGGGGCCCAGAATCCTGTCATACCCGAGAGCAAAGAAGCTATCAAAGACCCCCTGGGTCACATCCAGTAGCGCAGGAGCCAACCTGAAGAGGCCCTCACAGCCTAAAGTGAGACAGCACGTGCACTGATGAGAACGACGGCTCCACTGAATGAAACACCTCAAACGTACCTCAATCCATGCAGGCATAATTATGGGAAAAACAAAACAAAAACACCTGGTCACCAATGGAAGACACGCATGAACCAGCTTATTACCGTGAAAACAAAGGGAAAGAATCAAGTAGTTAGAAACTGTCGTTCAGGGCAGGTTTCTCTTTACAGAGCATCCAGCTAGTGCATGGGGGGAGGACGCTGGACCCAAATGTCACACCTGCAGTCCTCAGTGAAGTCGCACAGTCAACGACCCTCAGTGCTTCCTGGGGCCACGGAAAGACAGACAGCCAGACACCACCCGCCTCCTGATGGAAGCATGCAATATCACCTAAACCAAGCCTGAACCGAACTACCAATTTACAGTAAATACCATGATCAAAGCGACACGTGTCAACAATATTGCATGAATGTAACCGGGAAACCCAGTCCATGAGGGCCCTGACAGAGACAGATGAGTGAGTGACCTTCTGCTTTCAAAGTAAAAAGCATGGAGAGGAAGCCCTCACTAAGAGACTTAGAAGACAGAGCTGTGACTGTGGAAGGGCTTTTTGGATTCTGATTCAAATAAATTGCTTTTTTAAAATCATGTTTAGGGGGAGCCTGGGTAGCTAGGCAGTTAAGTGTCTGACTCTTGATTTCAGCTCAGGTCATGATCTCACGGTTCGTGGGTTCAAGCCCCATGTTGGGCTTTGGGCTGACAGTGGAGCCTGCTTCGGATTCTGTCCCTCCCCCTGCCCTTCCCCTGCTCACATGCACTCTCTCTCAAAAATAAACACTGAAAGGGGCGCCTGGGTGGCTTAGTCGGTTAAGCGTCCGACTTTCGCTTGGGTCATGATCTCTCGGTCCGTGGGTTCGAGCCCCGCGTTGGGCTCTGTACTGACTGCCAGCTCAGAGCCTGGAGCCTGTTTCAGTCTGTGACTCCCTCTCTCTCTGACCCTCCCCTGCTCATGCTGTCTCTCTCTCTCCCAAAAATAAATAAAAAATATTAAAAAAAATAAAAAATAAAAAAAATAAACACTGAAAAATATATACAAAGGTGGGAAATCAGGGCTAAGGCTTGGGCGGGCACAAGCCACTGCACCCACGTGTGTCCCCCAGGGCCTCCTCAGCACTGGGCAGGCTGGCACCTTCAGCCCTCTCACCACTATCTGGGTAACATAAAGCCAGACTGGAGTATGACCGGCTCCAACAGACTGACCCTAAGGGTGTGGGGCCCTCGAGCCAGAGACAGCGTCTCTGCCTTCTCCCTCCGCCACAGGGAGAAGACACTGGCCACCAACCCACCATCCCAGGGCCTTGTGTGCCACTGACATTCGGGTCATGGAAGTCGGTGCATCCACTGACTTCTTGAAACAACTGAATGGGAATTATTTCTAAAAGGTCTCCTTCCTTATCTCACAAAAGACTTCCTTCCTAAAGCACATGGTGTCTAGTAAGAATCTTGCTGGATACACGAATGGGCATCTAACGTGGAATCCATACTGACGAAGCTGTCCTTAAGATTCCTAAAAACCTGGGGACACCTGGCTGGCTCAGTCAGCAAAGCATGTGACTCTTGATCTTAGAGTTGTGACTTTGAGTTCAAGCCCCACATTGAATATAGAGCTCACTTAAAAAAAAAAAAAAAAAAAGATTCCTAAGAATTTCAACAATGAAGCAACTAACTGAACACAAAGTACCAAGTTGCTCATTCTGAAACATTAACCCAATGCTTTTTAAACAAATCATTAACTAGGAGTAGGCCTTCAGACATGTTACCATGTTAGAATGAGCAAGGATGAATCAAAGTATACATTTTTCAAGTCCACTTTATAATTTCTTTGTAGTCTGGAGAATAAATCACCTTCCATGTGGCTGATGATTTGGGGGATGATTCGAATTCTCTAAGCCCAAAGTGCTCCAGTTAGAAGCATTTAGAAAAAGTTAGGAGGCTGTGAAAAATAACAACATGTCCTTTCTTGCACAATCAAGCAGAGCCAGGAAACCAAGCTAAGGGACAGGCACCAGAGGGGTCGGCGGAGCCCCAGCCTCTCCAGAACACGGTCCCAGAGACACCAGGGGAGAGAAAGCCACTCTGCAAGCAGCTTCGGGCAGACACAGCCGAGTCCTGCAAGGTTACTCTAAGAAACTCACTAAGAAATCGTACTGTTTCTGCTATAGACGTGGACACACAACACGAAGAAGAGCAAGCTTGCGGACCCCGCTTCGTGCCAGCCAGCCCAAGAGGCAGCTCGCGCAGAAATCCCCCTGAACGCACAGCACGAGGAGAGACGACCACCACACCCAGCCGGTGACATTCTCAACAAAGCTTTTCTTACCAGAAGTCACCCCCACCTCACATTTCTAGAACACTCCAGCCAAGGAGTGTAACATTCCTCTCAAGTGCACATGTACGTTTACCAAGAGACTACAGTCTGAAAACAGAAAACATGTTCCAACAGTTTTAAAAAGATTACAGCCAACATCATTAGTCATTAGGGAAATGCAAATTAAAACTTCAATGATGTGCCTGTCTATTTGAATGGCTAAAGTTAAAAACACTGGCCACACCACGCACCCCGAGGGTCTGAGAGGGGGGAGAGGAACTGGGACTCTCAGGCACTGTGGTCATGAATGTAAAATTGCACAACCACACTGGAGAACTGTTTGGGAATTCCCTTCGTTCGTGAATGACCAGAGAAGCTTTAGTTGTAATGGTCAGAAAAATGGCAACAACCTAATCGTCTGTCAACATAACGCGTAAACAAATCCTGCTCTTCCGCGGGGAAGAGGAGCCCGGAGGTAACACGCACAAGCTCTTGGGCCCCTCTAGCTATTCCTCAGCTTCACATCAGCCGTGCGCAGGCAGGAGGGGTAGGGAGGGCGGCAACTCCCAAAAGCCTGATTACAGGTCATTCCCGAGTATCACCCCTTCTGGCATCTGCACTTCTTACAATAAAGCACATGAACACTGGGTTTTCCGGGCTGCTTCCAAGAAGTCCTCCTAGCTGTCCCGAGACGCGCCAGCCCGTGCGCCCCCAGCGGCGCCCACCCCGAGGGAGCTCCCTGGCACAGACAGCGCCACCTGCCTCTGCACCCGGAGGTGCGCACTGTGGCGGGCACCGACACTCAAGACGCCATTTCCAACTCTCCTTACTTAAGGATGAGCAAAGATGAAGTCACTTTGATTAAATGAGAAAGTACTAAATGTCATATAATTTTCAAAGTTTATAAACAGGAGTCAGGAAAGATGTTTATGTTTTGCTTCTTTCCTGACACCTGTGGAAATGAGCCTGGCGTGTTTAGACACACAGAGCTCCGATTCTCAGACTTAGAGGGCGTGGTTCTTCCGGGGGAAACGGAGAAAGACAGGTGAGGAGGGAAGCGGTGGCGAGGCGCAACCACGTGAGCAGTGTGCAAGCTCTTAACAAGAAGCCCCAACAAACAGATGTTAGCACCTATTTACCTTTGGGTGGTGCTAACAAAAGAAGTGATAACATCAAGGAATTTTTTTTTTTTTTAAGGTAAATTCTACCCCCAATGTGGGACTTGAATTCACACTGTAAGATCAAGAGTCGCATGTTCTACCAACTGAACCGGCCAGGCACTTCAAAGAATTATTTTAATTATTTACATGTGATAATGGTATGTGATTTTTTTTTTTTAAAAAGAATCCTTGGGGCGCCTGGGTGGCTTAGTCGGTTAAGCGTCCGACTTTCGCTTAGGTCATGATCTCGCGGTTCGTGGGTTCGAGCCCCGCGTCGGGCTCTGTGCTGACTGCCGGCTCAGAGCCTGGAGCCTGTTTCAATCTGTGACTCCCTCTCTCTCTGACCCTCCCCTGCTCACGCTGTCTCTCTCTCTCTCCTAGAAATAAAACATTAAAAAAAAAATTTTAAAAAAAAGAATCCTTATTTTTTAGAAGTATATACTGAGTATTTATATGAGTAAAATGATATGAGGTCTAGGATTTCCTTGAAAACACTGGGGGGTAGGGACATCACTTCCGGGAGCTGACAGGTTTGCAGAGCAACGGGCACACACAGGTTTATTTTAGGATTGTCTTTGTTTTTGTATATGCTTGCAAATTTCCATAATAGTAAGATATTTTTTAAGTGCAGAACTACATACCTTGATAAAGCAAAAAAAAACAGGAGGGAGAGGCACAAAACAGCAAAACCTGGGTGTGGAAGTACAAATTTGCCATTCATACGCCCTCTTCTATTAGATTATTAAAATGATGGAAATTTTCATGTCAGATAAGTTCTTTCTTGCACAACAAAACAAGTTTTAATTGAGAGGACATTTTAACTAACTTAAATTGTTCGAGGAAAGCCTCAGCTATATAAATCTAAATCTTTTTGATTATCATAATCCCAGATCTATTGTTACTTTGCAGTCTCCACTCCCCTCGTGCAATTTATTAATAATCAGCTTTTCAGCAGAGTAAAAACTCCATCCAAAGAGGGAAACAACTTCTGATGTGGGATCAGAAGAACCGTTATTAAATTGAGGCAGGCAGCAGGAAAGAGCCGTAAACGGGACATTCCCACTTGCCACTTCTCCAAGAATCCCTCCCACTCTGAGAGCCCACCAAGGCCATCGGCCAACCCTCAGGTTCACTCCCAACCCTGGGCTCCCGAGCACCCCCGGCATTCCTCACCAGAAGTTTCTCCCCACACCTGAGGGAGCCGAGAGGACAGGTACGGGTCATAGGATCCACATCTCTTAAGCATTAAACAAAATAAAAGGAAAAAATAGTTGTGAATTTTCCATGTCAAAATTCTCTCCAAAGGGAGACAGTGGGGGGCGCCTGGGTGGCTCAGTTGGTTAAGCGTCCGACTTCGGCTCAGGTTCTGATCTCATGGTTTGTGGGTTCGAGCCCTGCATCGGGCTCTGTGCTGAGAGCTCAGGGCCTGGAGCCTGTTTCGGATTCTGTGTCTCCCTCTTTCTCTGACCCTCCCCTGCTCGTGCTGTGTGTGTGTGTCTCTCTCTCTGAAATAATTAAAAAAAAAAAAAAGGGAGACAGTGGGAGTATAATCCAAACTTTTGGTTTGGCAGTACGTTGGTTTCGTTATTGAACAATATTTCTTATAGGAATCTGACTGATCACACAGTAATTATGTCAGATACAATGACTCTTACAAAATCTAAGTACAAGAGGTGGGTTAAGAATTCATGTGAGGGGCACCTTGGTGGCCCAGTCAGTTAAGTGTCTGATTCTTGGTTTCAGCTGAGGTTATGATCTCATGGTTTGGGAGTTCAAGCACCAGGTCGAGCTCCGCACTGTGCATGGAGATTGTTTCTCTCTCCCTCTCCCTCAACCCCCACCCCCATCCCCGCCAAATAAAAAGAAAAAAGAATTCATGTGATGCAGTAAGACAGATCCATCAGGGGGCACCTGGGTGGCTCAGTTAGTTAAGTGCCTGACTTCGGCTCAGGTCATTCTCTCACAGTCCGTGAGTCCAAGCCCCACATCAGGCTCTGTGCTGATGGCTCAGAGCCTGGGGCCTACTTCGGATTCTGTGTCTCCCTCTCTCTCTGTCCCTCCCCTGCTCACACTCTTTCCTTCTCTCTCAAAAACAAACATAAAAACAATTTTTAACACAGACCCATCCAGAAGAAGAGCTGTGGACAGATGCACAGAGAGGCACAAGCAGGCAGAAGCGTGCGTGTTTCTAAACCTAAACAGTCCCCATACACAGTAACACCACTCCCCCTCCGTCACCAAAAACGCCTTCTACTAACAGATGCAGGTATATAACACACAGCTAAACTACTAGTGAAAATTCTTTCTGTGACATTCCCCTGAAAGTGAGTTTCAAATACCACAAGCATCAGGAATCAATGAACCATTTACTCTAGGTTAAACTCTAAAGAAGCTAAAACTCTTGATAGTAGTAATCATAAAGAGTACAGATATGCACTTGAGTAGGGGGATTTTGCTGGTTGGTTCATTTTCATGGAGATAACTGAAGGGATCTCAGAAACAAAGATGCTTGATAAATTATTATAGTGACACACAATATATAATAAAAGCTGAAAAAAACTGTGTGCAAACCAGAGTGGGCACTGGTTTGAGTTCTCAGATCAGAAAAATAAAGAAGTGTCACAACTTTGTTCTCAGGGCCTTTGAAAGCTAGACACAAATAACAGACGATTCCAGCTTCCTCCTAAGCAGCAGTGACTTTGTACCTGTAACTGGCTCGAGGACACACAGAACAAGGGTGAGGACTCTAGGGGCGCCTGGGTGGCTCACTTGGTTAAGCCTCCAACTTCGGCTCAGGTCATGATCTCACGGTTCGTGGGTTCGAGCCCCGCGTCGGGCTCTGTGCTGACTGCCAGCTCGGAGCCTGGAGCCTGTTTCAGAGTCTGTGTCTCCCTCTCTCTCTGCCCCTCCCCTATTCATGCTCGCTCGCTTGCTCGCTCTCTCTCTGAAATAGATAAAAACATTTTTAGAAATTAAAAAAAAAGGGTGATGACTCTGTACGTGTGCCTGTCCAGAGGACACACGGAACACGGGCAAGCTTCCCGTGCTGCCTCCCCAAGCCTACAGGGCAGCGTCACACCAAGGCTCTGGGATCTTGTAGGCAGAGCGCTGGAGAGAGGACTTTTCACCCCCAGTAGGTCTGCTTTGCACCAACTACTGTGTCAAATAACTTCCTCAGGGATTGTGTTTGGCAATTTACGCTTGAAAACCCTGTTCACAGATTTCTCCAGGTGAGTAGAAACACTTAAAAAAAAAAAAAAAAAGGCCAGGTGTGTGAACCCAAGATACAGACGTACTGTCTCCCTAACACCTAAATCATTGTTGAGCTACTGGATCCTGCTGGGGAAAAGTGAAGTCATTTAAGTAAATCGAATGTCTAATTTGGGGCAATTTATTTTTTTTTAATGTTTTATTTATTTCTAGGAGAGAGAGAGAGAGAGAGAGAGAGAGAGAGACAGCATGAGCAGGGGAGGGTCAGAGAGAGAGGGAGTCACAGACTGAAACAGGCTCCAGGCTCCGAGCTGGTAGTCAGCACAGAGCCCAACGCGGGGCTCGAACCCACGAACCGCGAGATCATGACCTAAGCGAAAGTCGGACACTTAACCGACTAAGCCACCCGGGCGCCCCTAATTTGGGGCAATTTAAGAGGCTACGTATGTTTAGTTCTAAACTTAAATTTGAAATTAAGACAATGTGAATACTATAAATTTTTCAACACTGAATGTGCTCTTTTGGAGCTCATTTTCTTTCTTTACTTTTTAAAAGATTTTATTTATTAATTTGTTTAAGATTTTACTTTGCAGTTGGGGCGCCTGGGTGGCTTAGTCGGTTAAGCATCCGACTTTTGCTTAGGTCATGATCTCGCGGTTCGTGGGATTGAGCCCTGTGTTGGGCTCTGTGCTGACAGCTCAGAGCGTGGGGCCTATTTCAGAGTCTGTGTCTCCCTCTCTCTCTGACCCTCCCCTGCTTACACACACACTCTCTCTCTCCTAGAAATAAATAAAAATATTTAAACAAACAAAAAAAAGATTTTACTTTGCAGTACCCTCCACACACAGTGGGAGGCTCAACCTTCCCATGAAGGTTCACCCACTGAACCAGCCAGGAGCCCTGGTGCTGTTTTCCTGCTTGAAGTACAAGAACAGCTTCCTAGATCACCTGTGATGATGGACACATTAACCGTCCCTGGCTTCATGGGGAAGGCCTAGAAAATTCTAGCATAAGGCACAGTGTTGGTCTCACATGCTAAAGGTCATTCTACAGGTCCCCCAAGAGTCACGTACCACATTCAGGAATCCCTCTGTGTCTGTGAGAAACAGGTGCTGAAAGGTTAGCAACCACGCACCGCGNCGCTCCGGGTCAGGGGTGTGGACTGTCTCCAGCACCAGAAGCTGCTTTTTCCTCACATCTGTCATCACTGAGGTTTTGGCAGGTTGCAACTCTCCCAGAAAGTTCAAGAGCCGCTCCGAAGCTCTCCCTGGTGTGCAAGGGTAGGCGAGGCGGCGCGGCCGGCGGGGGGGCCCAGGTCCAGGGCGGACTCCCACCCACGCTCAGCGTGCGCCAGTTCTGCTCTGTGTTCTTCCTGTTAATAGTTTTGTTTTGTTTTGTTTAAGTGAGTAATCATGGAAGAATTTTTATGTTTATTTATTTCTGAGAGACCGAGATCGAGCATGAGCAGGAGACGGAAAGAGAGAGAGGGAGACACAGAATCCGAAGCAGGCTCTGGGCTCTTGAGCTGTCAGCACAGACTCTGACGTGGGGCTTGAACCCACCAACTGCGAGACCAGGACCCAAGCTGAGCCAACTGAGCCACCCAGGCGCCTCTGTTAATAGTTTTATGGAGATACAGTTCCCATACCATACAATTCTCAGTTACAGAGCACAACTCAGTGGTTTCTAGAGTATTCAGAGCTGTCTCCATGTTATTCTAAAGACAATAAAATCTTTCTTTTTTTTTTTAATTTTTTTTTTTAATGTTTTATTTATTTCTAGGAGAGAGAGAGAGAGACAGCGTGAGCAGGGGAGGGTCAGAGAGAGACGAGTCACAGACCGAAACAGGCTCCAGGCTCTGAGCTGGCAGTCAGCACAGAGCCCGACGCGGGGCTCGAACCCACGAACCGCGAGATCATGACCTAAGCGAAAGTCGGACGCTTAACCGACTAAGCCACCCAGGTGCCCCAAGACAATAAAATCTTAAAATGTACACGAGAATACTCCAAAAACAGTCAAGTGCATATATTCAAGTTTTATGCAAACATGCTGAGGAAATAACAGACTTCATAAAAGTAACCAAAGAACACATACATTCAGCATGGATGTAACCACATTAATCAGAGGGCAGGGCGAGGCATGTCTGCATTTCAGCTCTGGTGTCTGGTGTCAGGAGAGCCGGAGGGACCAGAGAAATGGGGGGAAGCAGCTCTTGCTAGGGCACTCCCGGGCACAGCCCCTCCAAGAGGCTGTGAAAAAGTCCCTCCATGGCTCTCCCGTGGAAAGCTACTCAAGTTCGGATCCCAGAACACTGCTCCAGCCTCCAAGTGACGTCATTTCGCTGCACTCGACAGAGAAGCCAGACATCCCTCACCTCGTGGCCCAACCTAGACCCCGAGAGAAAGGTATCAAATATAGGCACTCAGCACAAACTGTCACAGCACAGTGAGGCCTGGAACACACTCGCCCACACCCACCCTGCTCCCCGAAGCCCCTCAACCTGCTCCCCCGCTGTGGGTGGTTTGGGAGGGATCGTTGCCTCTATATCTAATCGATATGCTCCTGGTGCTATTGCTTGGCTTCTCAAATTTACAAACTGTGCTTTGACCTCCTATGGGAAAACTATGAGAACTGTGTGTTCCCGCTTCCGAGCTGGCCTAGGTCTCTGCAGTGTTTACATCATCGGCTACATAAACCTTTTTGGCTGAACCACATTTAAACTACAGGAGCACCTTTCTTTACACTTCTTCTATACTTGGCGATTTTCTTGCTTTATGTTGCCCTTATTTTCTGCATACATATCGCTCTAACCCTCCACAGGATTGCACGGCCCCTTCAAACCATCACCCCAGGACCTAACCCAAGGTGGTTCCCACAATGCCCAGGAGCCTCCCGTGTACCCTTTCTTGGCAGCCCCTCCTCTTGGAGACACGGCGGTACCTTCCCGAGCAGGGGTGTGCAGCACGGCCCCGGGCGCCGCCTTGCCTGGAACGCCCTGCGCTCCTCCCTCCGCCAGACAGGGGCCTACATACACGGCTGCAGGGGAGAAACCAGGTCCGTGGGGCATGAGAGGCCACTGCCCCACTTCCTCTCCCTTCTGCAGGCGTCCCAGTGCCTGTCACCACCCCGTCCTGACACTGTGTGGGGTCTGGATTCATCTCTGGCAGCCGTGGAGAACCTCTTTATTGGCAGGAATCACCTGTTTGCTGGCGGCACGTCCTCACTGTCCTGACCACAGGAAGAGCCCTTTCAAACAGAGACACAGTCCTTGGGCTCCGGAAGTCTTCCTGAAGGAGCCTCTGATACCTTCTCTCTCTTCCTCCCTGGCACATCAGTCAGGTGCTGTGCCTCATTAATCATGTACTTTCCTTATCTTTTCTCTCTCATTCTCTATCTTTTCAAGAACTTTCCAGGGTGGGGGCCTTGGCTGGCTCAGCTGGAAGAGCATTTGACTCTTGATCTCAGGGTCATGAGATTGAGCCCCACAGTGGGTGCAAAGATTACTTAAACAAAAAACTTGAGGGGAAAAAATAACTTTCTGGGATATATTCTTTTTTTTAACGTTTATTTTTGAGAATGAGAGAGAGCGTGCGCACACCTGAGTGGGGAGGGGCAGAGAGCGAGGGAGACACAGAATCTGAAGCGGGCTCCAGGCTCTGAGCTGTCAGCACAGAGCTGGACGCAGAGCTCAAACTCATGAATCTCAAAATCATGACCTGAGCCAAAGTCAGACGGTTAACCAACGGAGCCACCCAGGCGCCCCTCTGGGAAATATTCTTGACTTGACCTTCCAACCTTTCAACTGCATGCTTTTATTTCATTTTTGATTGCTGAGGACGTGTTCTGGTTCTCTTAATGTGATGTCTTCTTTAACCTGACAATGTGAATCAGGTTTTATTTTCCAAGTTTTCTTCTGCTCTCTGCATGGAGAGCCTTCCCTTCCACAGCCTTCTACTTTTCTTTCTTTTTTGATTTCAGTTATGATCTCTCCCTTTTGCGTTAGAGGCTTTCGTCAATTATCTGAGGTCCTTGATAGTTAACAAGTGGTCACTTACAAGCTGACTCAAAGCGTCACGTGGTCTGCACGGTGGGCTCGCTGACGAGCAAGCCGGCAGCAAGCAGCTCCCCCTCCCGGTGATGCCGCCGCTCCAGGACCGGCGATCCAGTGATGACGGGACGCCCCAGGGGCAGGGCCCTGGGAGGGCATGTGGGTACGATGGGGGAGCTGTGCACGCCAATGTGCTGAGCTAATCTCTCTGCACACGCTTTAGCTGTGGAAGACAGGGGGCTGCAAAGAAGTGGGCTGTCGTGGGGTGTGAGAGGGCCAGGCGCAGGTGGCTGGGCGTGAGGGGAGCCACTAGGACTTCGCCTGCCAACAACCAGCAAGGAAAGAGGGATCTCGGCCCCACAACCGCAAGGAACGGAATTCTGCCAACCACCTACCTGAGTGTGGAGGAAACCCTGAGCTCCAGGCAGAAGGCGGCCGGGAGAGACCCTGGACAGAAGAGATGTGGGACAGTGTCCCAGGCAGAGAGGACACAGCCGGGGCAAAGGGCAGGAAAAAAGAGGTGTGCCTGTGGCATGCAGGGACCCTTGAGGAGGCCGGGTGGCTGGAGCAGCACAGGCCCGGGGGTCGGCAGTAGGAAGTGAAAGCCCCGAGCACAGCCATTACACAATTAGGCTTAAGAGTGTTTAGCTGCCTGGTGGGCTGGTGGCAGCGCGAGCATGGGGAGTGTGCCCCCCCCAGGGCAGAGACACGGTGGTTCATAGCAGGGAGTGGGCACAGGGGGCCTGAGAGATGGCGGGATGCGCCCTGCACGTGTTCCAGTGCGGGGCCAACAGGGCTGCCTGACGGACCACGTGTGAGAGGAAGCGGGACGGCCCACGTCCCCAGAGGTTGGGGCTGCTGGTAACGGGGACGGGGAACTGCAGGTGGCACTCAAACCTCGAGCCACGGGTGTCGGAGAGGCTACGTGACACCCAAGTGTGAGCCCGGAGTTGAGGAGCGGGTGGACTGGAGGCACGGAGTCGGGGGCTACGTGCACAGAGCACGCCTGGACAGCAAGCTGGAGGGGGGGGGGGCACAGGAAGGGGTGGGAGGCCGTGGTCCTGGGCCCTCGGTCCCTGGTGAGCGGGGAGCGCCCGGGCCAGAGAGAAGATGACCCGAGGGCGAAGCGGAGGCCGAGGAACAGTCGGCAGAGGCAGATCCGGCGCGTGAGAGCGAGGCGCACGCAGGCTCTAACGGGGAAGGCGCCTCGAAGAGGCGAAGCCGGCGCGGAGAGCCTGCGGCCTTCCCACCGGACTCAGAACCAGGGTTGTTCCGTCAACGGCCTCACTTTCGGAACATTTCTGATGCCCGCTGCTGCTGTACTTTCGGAACGGCTATGACCGTATACCTTCCGAAGCTTTTTTATCGTGGTAACATGCGCCTGATTGAAAGTTCACCACTCGGCCTCTGTAGGAGCACAGTTCGGGGGCAGGAGTCCCCGCCGCCCGGGACCACGACCGCCGCCCGCCCGCACAGCCTTCCCATCTCCCCACGCGGGAGCTCTGTCCCCACCCCTCCCCCGCCCCCAGGGACCGCCGGCTCCTTCCGTCCCCAGGCATCTGTCTCCAGGGGCACCCGCACCGTCTGCCCTCCCGTGACAGGCCTGTCTCTCCGAACACAACGTCCTCAAGGGCATCCTCGTCCGAGCGCCTGTCGGCATGCCCTTCCCTTTAAGGTTCAGTACTAGCCGACTGCATGGACAGACCGCGTTCTATCCACCCGCTGGTGGACACAGGAGCCCCTCCGCCTCTGGGCTGCTGTGACTAGCGCTGCTGTGAGCGTGCGTGTGGAAATATTTAAAGGGATACTTGGAAGAAGGAAAACTGTACAAGCAGCGTGATGACAACACGGCGGTATTAAGCTACCTGGGTAAACACTATCGCGTGCCTTCTCCAGCGTGTCTACGTGTACGATGACAGTGGTTCCTTCCCACTTCCAGGCCCCCCACAGCTGCGCAGGGCCCGGAAGGGAGGTCTCTCTGCTGAGACTGGTTGTTTCTCTTCCTTGGGAACCTGCTTCCTGCTGCTCCTGGAACAAATTACCACAAGCTTTGTAGCTTAAAACAACAGAAACGTCTTCTCCTATGGTTCCTGAGGTCAGCGTCTGAAGTGAGCCTTACAGGCTAAAATCGAGGGGCGGCAGTGCGGACTCCTTCTGGGCGCTCCCCAGTCCCCCAGTCTCCCGGCGGCCGGCCTTCCTTGGCTGCTGGCGGGACACTCCGGTCTCTGCTTCAGTCACCGCATCGCCACCTCCTCTCCTGCACGCACACCCCTGCTGCCTCCCTGTCAGAAGGGCCCTTGCAATCACTCGTAGGGCCCATCAGGAAAACCCCATCTCAAGACCTTTAGTTTATATGTCTTTTTAAGTTTAATTATTTTGAGAGAGAGCATCCAAACCAGGCTCTGCACTGTCAGTATGGAGCTCAAACTCACAAACTGCGAGATCATTACCCAAGCTGAAAACCAAGAGTCAGACGCTTAACCGACTGAGCCACCCACGCACCCTAAGACCCTTTAAACACATCAGCAAGACCCCTTTTGTCATATGAGGTGGCATTCACAGGTTCCAGGAAGTAGAACTTGCATCTGTTGGGGGCCATCGTTAGCTTACCACACCCACCTTACTTTTTTTTTTAAATAATCATTTTATTGAGATATGACTTACACCTTATTGGGGTTTTTTAAATTTTTTAATATTTATTATTATTGAGACAGAGAGAAACACAGCATGAATGGGGGAGGGGCAGAGAGAGAGGGCGGCACAGAATCCGAAACAGGCTCCAAGCTCTGAGCTGTCCGCACAAAGCCCGATGTGGGGCTCGACCCCAGAAACTGTGAGATCATGACCTGAACCGAAGTCGGACGCTCAACCAACTGAGCCACCCAGTTGTTTTAAACCGATTCACTCTCTTTAGAACAAATTCAGCTTATCTGAATGCTGGCTTTAAACCTTTCCTGTCACCCCTTTTTGCGGGCAACTGACATGCTCATATTGTTCACATTAATCAGTGGTTTTGAGCACAATTCTCAATGAACTTCTACAGAAAGATACACGTAGGACTTTAGTTCAGGCTCTGATGAACATCAGTCCTGTTAACTTTAACTTGATGTCATCAATGTATCCCTTTCCTTCCGGCTAATCTTCAGGTGAAGAATTTTATTTTTCTAGAATGTTTCTGAGAATATAATGAAATAAGTGGGGACATGATTCATTCTATAAAATAACCTCTAGGAACGTATCTGCTGTGTTCCTAAATCCTGCTGCACTTCATAGATACAGTGCATCTGAAACAATGAGGGAGGACCTGGGTCTTGGTCCACTTTGCTCGCTGCTACACCCCGCGGGCGAGACCAGCATGTGGCCCACAGCAGGTGCCCAGTGAGCACGCACTTAGGGAGGAGGGGTCCGTCACAGCAACGCGGAGCTGGAAGCAACGGGGGAAGCCGGCCAGGAGACCCATCGGTTTATCACCACGGCAGGACCGACTGTGGCCCATACAAACCATGTTCCGTAAGAACACCTGCTTCTCCTCGAATGGGTGGGTGCCCAGAATCAACTTTCACGGCTCTCTTTTATGGTGACAGACCCCCACATCCCCACTGGGGAACCCAACGCCCTCCTGGGCCCCGTTCTCTGCCTCAAGGAAAGGCCTCTCTCTCCTCTGTCAGAACAGGGATCCCAAGAGCCACTCTGCAGGGCAGCCTGCCTATGATGCCAATCATAGGAGCCCAGACTCCTAATGGTGCCTCCCAAAGAATTAAGGAGGTGGTGCTGAATGCTCGCCGCGGGGCCCAGCACAGTCTCACTGAAAATAAGCTCTTTAAGGACTGTAATCAGTACACGGCACAAACACTCCCTCTGCATCCTGGGAAGGTACCTACGACCACAGAAAAGAATCGGGAAGACACGCACACATCTCAGGGCTCTGGCAGGCCTGGGAACACGCCTGGGAACATGCCTGCAAACACGCCTGCGAACATGGCAGTGCCGCTCAAGGGAATGTGCCCATTTTACTAGATAAGAACAGACGCAGCTACACGGGTCCGTGAAACAGATAAACTCGCTCCTGTACGGGACCTAACCACTCCAGCCTCAACACGGACCCCGTGTGTGTGCCGGGCGTTTACAACCCAACGCGCTGGATGAAATGGGTGAGGCCCAGATGCCACGGCGCCCTCGGGTCTTCCGGCAGTCCTCACGGGGGCGCCAGGACAGGGGCCCACAGTTCAGCCGCCTGACTGGGGATGACGCCCCTCAGATCTCATTCCCAACACCAGACCAGATGAGAGCGATTCCTGTGTAGCTTGGGGGTGGTTTGTGTTTTAGGTTTTTTGAGATTCAGTTTAAATATAAAAGTGATAGCTCCTAGATTGGAACAGTGTCTAGGATCCAACGCTGACAGGACTAAAGCATTCCAGAAACTCTAAAATGCTCAGCATGAAATCTTGGAGCCTCAGACCATCACTGCCAAATAAAGTTTACTGTAGAACTGACCTCAAGTCTAGGGATGTGGTTCGAGTAATTATCAAGAGATCATTCAACAGTGCAGAAAACATTTCAGTCCTTACAAAAAGAACATTCTTTGAGTTCTCATTCTGTTCAATGTCATGGTGTTTTTCTCTGCCTTCATCTTCTGTACACAGCTCTCTAAAAGCAGATTGTTAGGGGCACCTGGGGGGCTCAGTCAGTTAAGCGTCTGACTTCGGCTCAGGTCATGATCTCACAGTTCGTGGGTTCGAGCCCTGCGTCCGGCTCTGTGCTGACTGCCAGCTCAGAACCTGAAGCCTATTTCAGATTCTGTGTCTCCCTCTGTCTCTGACCCTCCCTGCTCACGCTGTCTCTCTCTCTCAGAAATAAATGAAAAAGTTAAAAAAAATTTTTTTTAATTTTAAAAAATAAAAATAAAATAAAAGCAGATTGTTAAACCAAAACGAAGTCACTATTTGTTGCTTATTTAATGATATAGATCAATGGCCTATTTCTGAAACTTGTAAAAATAAAAATACAATAGAAAAGGACTCTACAGGAACTCATAATATTTTTTAGGTTTTTCTCACTCAGACTTTTAGAGGGTGCCTGAACTGACACCCCCACATCACAAGTGAAGGAATGGAGGCCAAAGGCCGGCCAGCCAGCAGCACAGGATGACACAGAAATACTTGTTCACTAACACATTAGAGGAATATCAACACCAACACACTGAAGCAGTCAGTGACCACCACGTCTCCTGTACCACACTGGCAGTACGTCCATAAATTCTCAAAATCTGTATCGTTCCCCCAGTCCATTTTTAAGACTGTAACCTAAGGAGATAATAAAGATTGTGCTGGATGATTCAGCTACATGAAAGCTGATAATGTCAAAAAGTGAAAATCTAACATACCAAAGACAGAGAATTAATCCAATTCCAGCACATTCGTTCATATGATGGAAAAGTAGCCACTAAAATCATGTTGTGGAAGTAGATATATGTTCGCTGAGAAATGCTGACAATATACTGATTTGGAGTAGGTTAAAACTATAATTATAACTCTGGTTTTGCCGATCTCTCATATAAATAAGTAATAATTTAAGAGTCTAGAAGTTTAAAGATTCACAGTGCTAAATTTTCATTTTCTCATTTATATCCATTTTTTTTTTTTAAGGTTTTTTATTTATTTCTAGGAGAGAGAGAGAGACAGCGTGAGCAGGGGAGGGTCAGAGAGAGAGGGACTCACAGACTGAAACAGGCTCCAGGCTCTGAGCTGGCAGTCAGCACAGAGCCCGACGCGGGGCTCGAACCCACGAACCGCAAGATCATGACCTAAGCGAAAGTCGGACGCTTAACCGACTAAGCCACCCAGGCGCCCCTATATCCATGTTTTTATTTAAATGAATATTATTTGCCTTTTTTTTTTTCTTCTCAAGTTTTTTGTCATTGCTTTAAAGGCAATACCAACCAGGGATCATGGGTGGCTCAGTCGGTCAAGCGTCCGACTTCGGCTCAAGTCACCATCTCACAATTTGTGAGTTCCAGCCCCATATTGGGCTCTGTGCTGACAGGTCAGAGCCTCAAGCCTGCTTCAGATTATGTATCTCCTGTCTCTGCCCCTCCCCTGCTCATGCTCTGCCTCTCTCTCTCAAAAATAAACATTAAAAAAAAAATTTAAGGCAATACGAACCAATAAGAAAAGGTTCTTGATTCACCATCAAAAATGCTAAGATTCCTCCTACTAGAAAGTTCTTTGGTAAAAGAAAAAGCCAAATGCTCCCTAGGGCTGGCTGATTCAGCCTCACTAACTGGTACATCTGGTGAAATGCATAATGCAGGTTCCTTGAAGGGGGTTCTTAAAAATGAAATCACCAAGAGGAATGTGACTGGGACATTGTGCCCTTTCCTCAGAGTGAACCACACTGAAAAGAAGAACTCTCACCAAAGGGTTCTTTGTTTCCTATAGCAAACACACCCAGCCAGCCTTGTTTCTCCTGGGTTCTAGTAAAGGAAACCAGCGCCCCCCGTGCTGGAGTGACAGGTCACACTGTGAACAGGTGGGGAGGGCAGACACCTGCGCAGCTCACACTCCGAACCACACGTGACAGGAGAGACCGTCCACCTGTCCCTCGGTCCAGAGAGCCATCCAACAAAGCCGGCTCTTGCCCACAGGGCGTCACTCACAGGCACTGCCCCTGACGCCTAAGCACAGACGCAAAACACCTTCTGATCATACCTCTGTGCTTTCCAGCAGCTCAGCAACAAGGGCTGCTCCAGAAGGAGAAATCCATGAACACCTCCGGACGCCTCGAGGGTGCCTGAGCTGAGTGGAAGGGATAGCAGCTCCGGAGCACAGCCCAGGACAGCCTTCCGGAGAATTATCAAAGGCTCCAGAATGAAAGGGGGGAAAATTCACTTAGTTCACAGCCTGTGCACCACACCCATACCGTCCCCTTGTTTCTCCCCTTCGCACCGACTGGGCCTGAGCTACACAGGGAAGCAGCTCCAGGTCCAAATCTGGCCCCTCACCAACTGCCTTTCCGGCCTCCTCAGAGCGGTTCATCAAGGAGGCGTCCAGCTCTGAGGTTACAGTCCTCACCCAGCACGCAGTGCTCAGGAAGACCCACCGAAAAGAGCCACCCGCACTTGTTTGAGGAGGACGGGTTCCCCTCACTGCGGAGTTCTCGACCTTGCAGAGGGAAGGTTCCACGCTCTCCCGCTCACCAGTCACTCAAAGATGGTGTCACTACATCACAGGAAGGGGGAAGGGGGTCTGCGTGTGGGGACGCCGGTGTGCGTCTGCCTGACAGCAGGATGACAGCTGAGTGGCTCTGACCCAACCTGTCAGCCTGTCGGGTACCCTCCCTCCCACTTCTCAGCCTCACTATAATTTCAAATGTAGGACTTAGTCTTCTATTCAGAAAATTCTTTATTAAACGTTTTTTTAAGTTTATTTTTGAGAGACAGAGTTCGAGCAGGGGAGGGACAGAGAAAGGAGACACAGAATCTGAAACAGGCTCCAGGCTCTGAGCTGTCAGCACAGAGCCCGACGCAGGCCTCGAACTCATGAGCCCACAAGATCATGACCTCAGCTGAGGTCGGACGCTTAACCAAGCGAGCCCCCCAGGTGCCCCGTCTTCCTTCGTTCTACGGGAGGCTGGATGAGGAAGAAGGTGGGTGGGTGTGGACACAGTGCCTGGTGTCGCCTTTTCACGCCCTGCCTCCCTTCTCAGTCACCAGCTGGGACACAGGGAGCCTCCTTCCCCATCAACAGACTTCTCCCGATGCGGCTGCTCTCAGGCTCTGACACGCCCACACGCAGCACACCGCCTTTGCAGAAGGCAGTCTTTCTTTCCATAAAAGATAAAAAAGGCTCAGGGTACCTGGTGGCTCAGTGGGTTAAGTGTCCGACTTCGGCTCAGGTCACGACCTCAGAGTTGATGAGGTGGAGCTGCACACTGGGCTCTCTGCTGTTAGAGCGGGGCCCACTTTTAATCTTCTGCCCCTTCTCCCTCTACCCTTCCCATGCTCACGTTTCCCCCACCCACCCAAAAATAAACATTAATTTTTAAAGATTTTTAAAATGTGTCTGGGGAGCCTGGGTTGGATCATTCGGTTAAGTTTCTCATTCTTGACTTCAGCTCAGGTCATGAGGTCACGGTTCATGGGTTTAAGCCCCATGTTAGGCTCTGCGCTTACAGCACAGAGCCTGCTTGGGATTCTCTCTCCCTCTCTCCCTGTTCCCCTCCCTTGTTCTCTCCCCCCTCCAAATAAACATTAAATAAAAAGACGGTGGTAATAATAAAAAAAAAGATGAGGAAGTCTCACTGTGTATTCTGAAAGTCTCTGTGAGGAAGGCTCATCTCTGACCTGAGAGACAACAGGCAGGATGCGGGAGGCAAAGCAAGGTGTTCTCTTTCAGCAGAGAACATTCTTCGGGAAGTCAGGATTGCCAGCAGGGCCTACAGAGAACAGGAAGGGAGAGGAGACGGCCTGGGCCCCTCCCTGTACTTGTCACCCTCAGAGTAAACAGCTTCACCTCAGGTGCATCTACCCCGAGTATTTTAAGCCACTTACTCTCAGTCTTTAATAAAAAGAAAAACAGCACAGAAACATACAGTCCAGAAACATTTTAAGAACTTTCCAATTTTGGAAAC
This sequence comes from Crocuta crocuta, assembly GCF_008692635.1. NCBI lineage: Eukaryota > Metazoa > Chordata > Mammalia > Carnivora > Hyaenidae > Crocuta > Crocuta crocuta. Next base: position 4,096,649 of record NW_027529647.1, read on the forward strand.
CATCTACAAGTTCACCAGGTCATATAATATATAATCTATTAATAACACAATATAATAATATATAACACATAAGCAAATAAATGCACCAAGTTTTTACAGCATGCCTATTTTTAGGAAATGAGCATTCTGAAAATGCTACTCACACCTACAAAAACAGGAACAAAAGATTCCTAAGAAGTAGGATAAATATTTTTCACACAAAAATTAAATACAAATCAACAAAACAAAAAAAAGAGACTGATCTGTTCAAAGGGTCCTAGATAACCAGACATTGCAAAAACAAACACGCAAAAACCACAGAGAAGAAACAGAGCCTCCCTTTATTTTTTTAACGTTTATTTTCGAAAGACAGAGAGAGAAAGCGCACGCAAGCAGGCGGGGTGGGCAGAAAGAGAGGGGGACGGAGGATCTGAAGTGGGTTTCTGCTGAAAAAAGCATGATTCGGGGCTCAAACTCACAAACCGTGAGATCATGACCTGAGCCAAAGTCAGACACTTAACTGACTGAGCCACCCAGGTGCCCCAACCCTCCCTTTAAAAGTCAGAAAAGTATTGGGGCCCCTGGGTGGTTCAGTGCATTGAGCATCCGACTTCAGCTCAGGTCAAGATCTCGAAGTTCAGGAGATCGAGCCCCCCGTCAGGCTCTGTGTTATCAGCGCAGAGCCCGCTCTGGATCCTCTGTCCCTCTCTCTCTGCCCATCTCCCACATGCACCCTCGTGCTCTCTAAAATAAATAAAACATTACCAAAAAAAGGGGCCCCTGGGTGGCTCAGTGGGTTAATCGGCTAACGTCGGGCTCAGGTCATGATCTCACGGTTGGTGGGTTCAAGCCCTGCGTCGGGCTCTGTGCTGACAGCTCAGAGCCTGGAGCTGCTTCAGATTCTGTGTCTCCCTCTCTCTCTGCCCCTCCCCTGCTCATGCACTGTCTCTATCAAAAAATGAATAAACATTAAAAAAAAAAAAGTCAGGAAAGTATTCACTCTTCCTACCCCAATTCAAATAGCCCAAAACCACTAACTCCCAGGAGCCAGGAAATGTGTTTCCTAATTTCTTCTGGCAACTCTCACAAAAAGCTAGTGTAGAGCTCAGTGCACAGTGAGTGGGCTACCAGTGACGCCAAATATATGGTGTCAGGTAACCCCAAACTACCCCAGGGCCAAGTCCTGCAGTCACAAGTCACAAATACACAGGCAGTGTTTTAAAATTCCCCTAGGGGGGCGCCTGGGTGGCTTAGTCAGTTAAGCGTCCGACTTTCGCTTAGGTCGTGATCTCGCGGTTCGTGGGTTCGAGCCCCGCATCGGGCTCTGTGCTGACTGCCAGCTCGGAGCCTGGAGCCTGTTTCAGATTCTGTGTCTCCCTCTCTCTCTGACCCTCCCCTGCTCACGCTGTCTCTCTCTCTCTCTCCTAGAAATGAATAAAACATTTAAAATAAAATAAAATAAAATAAAATATAATAAAATAAAATTCCCCTAGGATGTCCAAAAGGGAAGTATAGTCCGGAGAACATGGCTTTGCACACAGTGAGCCCTCAACCACGCAGACTTCTTTGAAGAGCACTCCCCAAGGGGTGCCTGGCTGGCTCAGTCAGGAGAGCAGAAGAGTGCACAACTCTTGATCTCGGGGTTGTGAGTTCAAACCCCACCCTGGGTGTAGAGATTGCTAAATAAGAATAATAATAAAGATACTTTAAAAAAAAAAAAAAAAGTACTTGAGGCACCTGGGTGGCTCAGTCGTTTGAGCTTCCAACTTTGGCTCAGGCATGATCTCAGGGTTCGTGGGTTCAAGCCCTGCGTCAGGCTCTGTGTTGACAGCTCAGAGTCTTGAGCCTGTTTCAGATTCTGTATCTCCCTCTCTTTGACCCTTCCCTGCTCATTCTCTCTCTCTCTCAGAAATAAATAAAACGTTTTAAAAAAATAAATAATTTAAAAAATTAAAAATTAAAACAAATGCGTGTGTGTGCGTGTATACATGCACACACAGATATATTGAAAGTAAATAAACAGCACTCCTCAGACGTCAGGAGCGCTATACCTGCCTGCTCACTGCTCACAACCACCTGTGAATCAGGTTCCCCGAGGTTCCTCATTTACAGAGAGGCCTAGAGCAGCTGAGCAACCTGGGGGGGGGGCCCTAACCTCTCTTAGAGTAATTCCTTCCCCCGCCCCTCAGCCTTCCTTCCCCGTCATTCTCTGCACGCCCTATACCTCCCGCTGCACCCTGTCACTGGTGTTCTCCCCAGGTCTCCACTGGGGTCTCCAGATGGGCACCACTGTCACTGCCGGCTGGTTCCCAACACCCCAACACCGCGCCCCACTTTTTCCTTGCCGACAGACCTCACTCCTTCCTCAATTCCTGTGATCAGCGCATACCCAGGAGCACTACTCCGTGCCAGGCACCTTGGTGGCACGTGGGCGGGAATGGAGACAGAGATGACAGACAGCAGAATAAGTAAAATATGGAGTCTGTAGACAACGTGAGGCTAAGGAGAACAGTAAAGTGGGGAGAGGGGAGGCGGGAGTCTTGGAGGCAAGGGGGGTCCCGTGGGGAAGGCTGCCCGCGGCCGGGTCAGGAGAGCAAGGCTGACCGGTGTAACCAGCGAGGCCTGCGCTCCTCACACTCAAGGTGAACACTGCGCTCCTGACAGCTCTCTTGGGGACGCCGCTGCGGCGCCAGGGACAGCACTCGGGAGGCACTGCTCGTGTCAACTGTGGCGCCTCCACCCTGAGCCCCACGCGGTGCAGGGACCTGCCTGGAAAGCATCTGTGAACAAACATGGCCACGGAAGGGGAGGGGGCTGGTGGGCCCGGGACACTGCAGGGGAGTTTCTTGAACAGAGACACAGGGAAGGGGTCTTCTTTCTACCAGCGGCTGCAGCCACGACCATGAAGAGAGCAGCCAGCACGTGGCGCGGAAGAGGCAGGGCCGGATCTGAACGATGTTGTCAGGAGTCACGCACCCACGGCTCGTCCTGCGTGAGCTGACCGTGCGGGGCCCTGACTGCTCTCCCCCATCTGGGCCCTCTTTCTAAACAAGGGATCCTGGGGCGCCTGGGTGGCTTAGTCAGTTAAGCGTCCGACTTTCGCTGAGNTTTCCTCCCACACAGGCCTCTCCCCGCCGCACCTGCGCCTGCGACCCTCCTTCCTCTCTCACCCTCTGCTTCACTAATTCTACTCAGCTTTAGAACGTCAGCTTAAAACGCACCTCAGAAAAAAAAATGAAAAGAAAAGAAAGAAAGGGACTCCCCTGAGGGAAACTCCTAACTAGGTCGGGTTCCCTGTTACACAACCTTACATACTCTCTGCTTTCCTTCACAGTAGCTGGCAGTGCTGGCAATTACCGAAAGGACAGAAGTGTGCCACTCTTGCTTATCGTCTGTCCCCGGCACCTCTGACGCTGGCTGGCACGAGGAAGTGAGACGAAGCCCAGACCTGACTCCGAGGCTCCCAGGATGCCAGGGCGCCCCTACATGAAGGCAGCGCCGCGCTGAGGGGCCGGGGCCGGGACGAACACAGGCGCCACTGCCAGCACAGTGTGGCCAGCACGGCAGTGGCCGCGGCCCTCCTTCCTGCAAGAACAGTCCGCAGACCCTCCGCTCCCCGGCTCATCGCGTGTGACCACCGGGGCCACGGGGGCCCCTGCAGACCCAGCGGGGGAGGGGTGCAGGCGGCGTGCCACGTCTCAGCTCGCACTTTGAGGGACTTCATTCACTCATTCGTTTGATCTTTTCTTTCTTTCTTTCTTTTTTATTTTTTGACAGACAGAGAAAGAACGAGTGGGGAAGGGACTGAGAGAGAATCCCAAGCAGTCTCCACACACTGTCAGCAGCTCGGAGCTCGATGCGGGGCTCGAACCCACGAACCTCGAGATCAGGACCTGAGCCGAAACCAGGAGTCAGAGCCCTAACTGCCTAACCGGCTGAGCCGCCCGGGCCCTCAGGGACAACACAGTAACAGGACACTGCTGCCAAACCAGATGAGGGGTTTCCAGCAACACAACCAAGGACACGGCTGCCCCCTTCCTCTGCTATGCCACAGAAACGCTTGAAAATGTTAAGAAAGCCTTCCCACACCCCCTCCAAATACCTCCAATTCCAGAGTCCAAGACAATAACTTCAAATTTCCCAGCACAAAAATTAGGTCTTGCTAGAAATTGTGAAAAATAATCTGTATAGTGGAGAAAAACAAACAATAAGTGCCTAGTACAGCCACATAATGGAATATTCTAGGGTTACAAAAGCCTAATTTCATGTGTGTGGACTCTGTCAAAATATGAAAACTTACACACACACACACACACACACACACACACACACACACTGCAGGATAAGGAACTCCAAACCAAACCACATTTGTTGGCACCAGATTTCCCAGAGACAACTTTCAGGGGAGAAGGGACAGGGGCAGCAATCTGTGTCCCAGCCCCGTCCCCTAGCTGTGCGACCCTAACAAGTCCTGCCCCGCTCACAACGGCGACAGTGGTGAGGCCAGCTGGAGAAGCACTGAGCCTGTTCTGACAGGCGCGTGCGCAGGATGCTGAGGACAGAAAGGGCTTTACACTGAGTTCAATGGAGAGAAGACGCGGGTTCCTCTCCACTCCCTCCTGAAAGTCCACTGGAGAAACACTGCTCCAGAGGAGAGACGCTGACCTTCTGGAAGACACACGGGGATGGATTAAGTGGCCACTCACTTAGAGCAAAGAACACAGTAGCATAATGGCCACAGAGAGGATGCCCGATGAGCAAGCAAAGCACGGGAAGGCGGGCATCAATCAGGTGCCGTACCTGACAAGGAAAGCCTGGGGGAACGTCTGGCGGGAAACCTCAGGCAGGAGGGGGCCAGGCAAGCGGAGATGCTCCAGAAGTAGGACCCCAGGCCTGGAAGGGAGGAGGCGACCCCAGCATGAGAACCGGGCCAGGACACAACAACAGAAGTCCAAGAGTTCGTGCTGAGTGGTGGGGCCCCAGCAGACAGGCTAGCGAGAACTGTTGATGGGTACACGCAAAACAGAACGTGTGAGCATGTAAACTGATGGGGCGCCTGGATGGCTCAGTCAGTTAAGTGTCTGGCTCTTGGTTTCAGCTCAGGTCATGATCTCGAGGTTCACAGGATCGAGCTCCACACTGGGCTCTGCGCTGACAGTGTGGAGCCTGCTTGGGATTCTGTCTCTCTGCCCCTCCCCCTGGTTATGCTCGTTCTCCGTCTCTCTCACAAATAAATAAATAACCATTAAAAAACAATGTAAAGTGATTCCAGGAGAAGCCAAAGGTTGCACTGGGCAGGAAATGTATTCCTGGCACCCCACATGGGGCAGTGGTGGAGAATGTCTGCAGTCAAAACAAACACAAAATGCCTATTTAATTCACATTAGGATTCACTACGCTGAAGCATGGAGGAGACGGAAGGGAAATATGCGAGTTTACCTTCCCCAAGAGAAAGGCAATAGCAACTACCTAAACCCAGGGTAGAGAACCCGAGAAGGAAACAGCCAGAAGAACAGGAACAGGCGGCGGGGGGTACCACAGCTACCTCCTGCTAGGCAGCATGCAGTACACCGCCGGACTTTTTAAACTGTGCACGTGATAAAAATTAAAATTAAACTGAGATATAAAACTAAAACAAGTAACAAAAATGAGTGCGATAAGTGGAAGCTACAGAGTAGCAAGGGTGGGCCAAGGTGCCCACAGACTTCTCGCTGAGTCCTGGCTTCACCTCTGCTTTTCTACCCAACAGAAAGCAGTGAGGGCAGGGGGCAGCTTCATGCCTCCCGACGGCCTGCAGAGTGGGCTCCGGGCAAACATTTGTGAAATTAATGTCGGAGTAAATACAGCGTGAGGAAGAGAGACGCTGAAATAGAACCTGGTCTTTTAAGAGATGCAAACTCTTTCCATAAGCGGCGGCGGAGGTGGAGGGTACAGACATGGCCGAGGTTAAGGCTCGAGACCTTCGTGGCAAGAACGAGGAGCTGCTTAAACAGCCAGAAGACCTGAAGCTGTCCCAGCAGCACGTGGCCAAAGTGACAGGCGGCGCGGCCTCCAAGCTCTCCAAGATCCGGGTTGTTCACAAACCCATCGCCCGAGCTCTCACCATCATCAACCAGACTCAGGAAGAGAACCTCGGGAACTTCCACAAGCGCGAGCAGTACGAGCCCCGGGGGTGCGCCCG
>NW_027529647.1:4102862-4142782 GCF_008692635.1 Crocuta crocuta
ACAACACCAACGGGAAAAAATCAAAATAAAAAAGTAAAATAAAGAGAGAGATGCAAACATTTTCGGAAGTCTCAGGAACGGCGGCTCTCTAGCCGTGACCCCGGGACAGGGAGCGGCGGCGGCGGCGCGAACCGGTCAGAAACCGCGCTTCGGGCGCCTGGGCGCTCTGTCCCCTAAGCAACCCACCTGGGCTCAGGTCACGCCCTCCCGTGCTGAGGTCAAGCCCTGCATGGGGCGCTGCACTGACAGCTCAGAGCCAGAGCTTGTTTCCGATTCTGTGTCTCCCTGTCTCTCTCTGGCCCTCCCCCACTGGTTCTCTCCCTCTAGTAAACAGGCAGTTTTTTCAAACTTAAGAAAATTGGGCGAGCCCATCCTTAGAAAAAAAACAAAAGACATTTCTTAGACAAGGCACACCAGACACCCTGCCCAGCAGCTGTCACGGGGCCTCCGGGTGACCCTGACGTGTGCAAGCACGAGGGACCAGGCAACAGCTCCGTCACTTCCGCGGTGAAGGCACCTGTTCCCAAACAGTGAGTCCTGGGTGCTCTGCAAGATCAGGCGAGGCTCAGGACCTTCCAAGACCCTCTCTGCTTTCTTCTCTCTCACGCTCATGAGTGTAGAGCAGGGTGCTCTGCAGGCCCCGGGACGCACAGACCGCTCACAGAAGCAGCCGGAGGAATCTAGTTCTCTTCAAGTAAGCCAGACATTTAAGAGACTTGTGAAAATGTAAAACAATGCCACTCTTCTCACTATTTTAGAAAGTAGTATTTTTCATTAAAAATGTCATTGACAGGGGCACCTCTCTCTCTGGCGTCAGGCTCTGTGCTGACGGCTCATAGCCTGGAGCCTACTTCACATTCTGTGTCTCCCTCTCTCTGCTCCTCCCCTGCTCACACGCGCACTCTCTCTCTCTCTCAAAAATAAATGTGTTTAAAAAAATTTTTTTAAGTACTTTTTTTAATGTTTTATTTATTTCTAGGAGAGAGAGAGAGAGAGAGAGAGACAGCGTGAGCAGGGGAGGGTCAGAGAGAGAGGGAGCCACAGACTGAAACAGGCTCCAGGCTCTGAGCTGGCAGTCAGCACAGAGCCCGACGCGGGGCTCGAACCCACGAACCGCGAGATCATGACCTAAGCGAAAGTCGGGTGCTTAACCGACTAAGCCACCCAGGCGCCCCTAAGGATTTTTTTTAAACTAGAAAAAGTCATTGATGTTGGGGTACCTGGGTGGCTCGGTTGGTTAAGTGTCCAAGTCTTAACTTTGGCTCAAGTCATGATCTCACAGTAGTGAGATCAAGCCCCACATGGAGCTCTGCACTGAGCATGAAGCCTGCTTAAGATTCTCTCCCACTCCCTCTCCCCCTTCCCTGTGTGCTCTCTCAAAAACAACATATTAATAACATGTAATGGATTTTTTTAATGTTTTTATTTATTTTTGAGTCAGAGAGAGACAGAGCATGAGTGGGGGAGGGGCAGAGAGAGAGGGAGACACAGAATCCAAAGCAAGCTCCAGGCTCCAAGCTGTCAGCACAGAGCCCGATGTGGGGCTCACATCCACAGACTACAAGATCATGACCTGAGCTGAAGTCAGACGCTCAACCAACTGAGCTGCCCAGGCGCCCCATATTTTTAAAAATTTTTCAGTGTTTATTCATTCTGAGAGAGAGAGAGAGCACGAGCAGGGGAGGGGCAGAGAGAGAGGGAGGCACAGTATCTGAAGTAGGCTCCAAACCCCACACTGTCAGCATAGAGGCCTGACATGGGGCTCAAACCCACAAACTGTGAGATCATGAACTGAGCCAAAGTAGGACGCTTAATTGACTGAACCACTCAGCTGCCACTGTAATGGATTATTTTTTAATGGGCTAATAAAAACATATTTCAGATTTTTTATCTTTATAATACAGTCAAGGTCACTGGATATAACTAACATAAAAGCCCTTTGGCCCTCAATAACATTTAACAATGTGCAGTGTCTAAGACAAAGAGTTTATGAACCAGCAGTCCAGGGCTTCAACAAGCCCAGCAAGGACTGACCATCACTAAAAGGTCACAGTACACAGTTAACCACACAGCAGTGACAACAGGCCTATTTGTGGCATAAGCACAACCCAAACCACAAATCCAGTTTTACTGCACTTTGTTGATACCTAAAGCCACCACAAAATGGCCTCGGGACTCCTACGTGCAACACGCCACACAGACACCTAATTCTCTACAGCAGTATCTAACTGACTGCTTTCAGACCAAGACAAAATGGAAAGCAGAAAAACAAAGTTGCCCTGCAACAGGAAATTAATTTTTAGGCACCCTAAGTATTTCTGAGACCTTTCACTTATTTATTCAAACATGGATTTATCCATTTGAATACTGTCAACAGGGAAGGGAAACGACAGCTCTTTCTAAATTTCCTTTTGAAGGAATCTGTACATTGGACAAGATATTTACATCCCTTGAGGGAACACCATACTTTGGTAAGAATAAGGTTTCATCGGATAGCTATTCTTAATTTCCCATTTCAACTCCTGTGTCAAAGGGAAGGGTCGTTTCATCCCTTGTGTGACTATCAGTCAATAAATGCCACCTTGGGTGTAAAGCTAATAACAAGTAAAACCTGTGTCCATGCGTAACATTTCTTTTAAAACCTGTTTGAAAACAAAGAGTTCTGGGGTTTTACTGGTTCTTTTTAAGATTGATAAAAGCCACGCCATATAACATACAGTACAGGTTATCTAACGAAGTACAGGTTATGCTCAATGAACTTCCCATAGTGTATTTTCCCTTTTTATTTTAAAATATGTTGAACCCACTGTAAAGTTCAAAGAATACTACAGAGAACATCCGTATATCCCTCCTCTGTGTCCAATTATTAATGTCCTCCCACATTCCCTTTTATCTCTTTCTACAAACCTGCACTTTTTTTGTGGAACTATTAAAAAAAAGCTGCAGAGAGGCACTTGGCTGGCTCAGTCAGTGGGGCATGCGACTCTTGCTCTCCGGGTCTTGAGTTCAAGCCCCATGCTGGGCATAGAGATTACTTAAAAATAAAATCATAAGGGGCGCCTGGGTGGCTCAGTCGGTTAAGCGTCTGACTTGGGCTCAGGTCATGATCTCGCGGTTCATGGATTCAGGCCCCATGTTGGGCTCTGTGCTGACAGCTCAGAGCCTGGAGCCTGTTTCGGATTCTGTATCTCCCTCTCTCTCTGACCCTCCCCTGCTCACGCCGTCTCTCTCTCTCTCTCTCCAAAATAAAGAAAGCACTAAAAAACTTAAAAAAAAAAAAATTAAGCGTCCTGTCAGTATGCTAACAGCTCAGAGGCTGGGCCTGCTTCAGATTCTGTGTCTCCCTCTCTCTCTGTCCCTCTCCTGCTCATACTCAGTCTCTCTCTCAAAAATAAATAAAACATTAAAAATTTAAAACAAATAATAAGATAAAATCATAAAGTCCTTAAAAATTACATTATGGTGTGGACACCACGACGCATTCCTAAGCCTTTCAGCGTGTACTTTCTAGGAACAAGGGCCGTCCTTCTACGTAAGACCATTGTGACGCCACTGACAGCAAGTTCATCTGTATTCAAAATTTTCCAGTCATCCCAATAATGGCCTTCACGCTTGCTTTGTTTCCTTTTAAAAACCAGTTTCTAAACAAGAATCAGTCTTGAGTTGTCACAATTCTTTCACCTCCTCAATCTAGATGGCCCCTCGCCTTCTTAGGAGACTGATATTTTCAAGTGTCCAGGAGACTGTAAAACACCCTACATGCTGGCTTGTCTGGTTATTCCTCATGACTTGACTCAGGTTAAGCATTTTTGGCAAGAATGCCGGGGGCGTCAGGGTGGCTCAGTCGCTTAAGCGTCCTACTTCGGCTCAGGTCATGATCTCACATCTAGTGGGTTCGAGCCCTGCGTCCAGCTCTGTGCTGACACATGGACCCTGGAACCTGCTTTGGGTTTGTGTTTCCCTCTCTCTCTGTCCCTCCCCCACTCACACTCTCTCTCTCAAAAATGAATAAATGTTTAAAAAAAACAAAAAGAATGTTGACTCCCCAACCCCCGCCACTGAATCCCATCGAGGGGCCCATAATCTCCATTACTGGGAAGTCAGAATTTGATCACCTAATCACCGTGGGGTCTGACAGATTTCTTCAATGTAAGGAGTCTTCTTTTTACGAGTGGAATCATCACCTATGGAATGACACTTCAGACTGCGTGGGCACCCTGCCCCCTCTCCCCCTCAAGCGTTCACAGCATGTTTTTTGATAACAGTGATGATCCTCATTTGAGTCAATAATTACCTTGGTCATCACAAAACACTGGTTCCCCCAACTCAACAACAACATTGATTCTCTAAATCTGTCACTTTCTCCTTTATTTTTTTTTTTATTTTTGTCACTTTCTCCTTTAAAGAGCACTTGTAAGGCATGCTCCTTTAGATTGTCACTAGGACTGGGTTTTACTCACTGTCCGCCACAGACTTAACGTTAAATTCAATGTGTCCGTTACATTACTCTATCCGTTATTATTACTCTATTCTGACAATCCCAACGTCCCAGATTTGCCCACTGGGAACCCATTCAAGCTGCTCCATTTTTGACACATCCCCATCAATGTTTGAACACTTCCTTGCTTTTGGGTACAAGATAATCCACACTGAATTCTGCCTGCCCAAGCCTGAAGTAAGTCACTTCTCTGAGAATCCCTGGTTGTTTAGTGGGAAAGGGTGTTTGTAACCGGTACCTGGGGGGCGAGGTGCTACTCACTGCTCCAAGACCCTTTCAGAAGACAGAGCTAAGAATTGTTTTTTACATTACTATTCATACTGATATCTCAATTTAAATCTCAAGACACAAGGACTCTCCCTCACCTTTTCCATACCATATTTTTTAATTTTACTTTAGAGAGAGGGAGAGAAAGAATATGAGCAGGGGAGATGGCAGAGAGAGAAATCAAGAGTCAATCAAGTGAGCCACCCAGGCGCACCTCCATACCATATTTTTATCCCCTTTCTCTCAGAGTGCCCTGGCTCCCAGCAGCAGTATACCCATTTGCTCTGACATACACCAGAAGTGATTTCAGAATTACTATGCTGATCTATCAACATACTTTGAACCTACTTTGCAGTAAGTTTATTTGTAGTTCTTGTTTGCTTTTAAATACAACCCACCAAAGGAATACCAAGTACTGTGTTCACGACCTGTGAATTAATCTTTCCTATGTGGTTATATTAGTAATTCAACATACTTCCAAGTTCATGTTTCAATCTGTATTCAATTTGGTTTCTATCAGGAGCACCTGGGTGGCTCAGTCGGTTAAGCCTCCGACTTCGGCTCAGTTCATGATCTCACGGTTTGTGGGTTCGAGCCCCGCGTCGTGCTCTGTGCTGACAGCTCAGAGCCTAGAGCTGCTTCGGATTCTGTGTCTCCCTCTCTCTCTGACCCTCCCCTGTTATGCTGTCTCTCTCTCACTCTCTCTCAAAAATAAATAAAACATTAAATTTTTTTTTAAAAATGTGGTTTCTATCAGTCTTAATTTGTTTTTTAATATATAGAATATATGGATGGCTCAAAAGTCAGATAAAAAGGCAGACTCAAACAAGTTTTACTCCCACCCATATGTACCTTACACCCTGCCCCTACCCACTTAAGTTTTTTAAATTGCTTCCTTCTCTGTCCTTCCTAGATTTCTTTTTGCAAAAAGAAACAAATATATACATTTTACTTCTTCTTCTAATTTTGCATTCTTTCTTTCCAACACCTTCTCCTCCCCCACACCCCTAACCTCTTTATTGTCCTATCCTGCTGGCCTAGCCCTGTCCTGAAGCCTGTGAATACAAAAAACCTACTTAACCTAAAATGAGCAAATCAGAGGACTCTAGATGCTGGTGAGGATGTGGAGAAACAAGCACTTTCCTACACTCTTGGTGGGAATGTAAACTGGTGCAGCCCCTCTGGAAAACAGTGTGGAGGTTCCTCAAAAAATTAACAACAGAACTCCCCTATGACCCAGCAATAGCACTGCTAGGAATTTACCCAAGGGATACAGGAGTGCTGATGCACAGGGGCACATGGACCCCAATGTTCATAGCAGCACTCTCNGGGAGGGAGGCAGGCAAACCATGAGAGACTCTTGAATGCTAAGAACAAACTGAGGACTGATGGGGGTGGGGGGAGAAGAAGGGGGCTGATGGGCATGGAGGAGGGCACTTGGGATGAACACTGGGAGTTATATGGAAACCAACTTGACAATAAACTATTTTAAAAAATAAAAAAGTAAAATAAACTATTAAAAAAAAAACCCTACTTAACCAACTGAGCCACCCAGGCGCCCTTCTTGCTTTCTTTCTTAAAGCTTATTTGTTTTTTGTAATCTCTACACCCATTGTGAGACTCAAACTCATGATCCCAAGATCAAGAGTCACACACTCTTCTGACTGAGCCAGCCAGACACCCTGAGGTTTAGTTTCTTATTCTGTTTGTCAATCCCCTTTCCTCTGAGCTAAAGTCATTCATTTAGGGTTTTACATCTCAGATCCCTCATCTTATTTTTCCTTTAAAAAAAAAAAAGCTATTGTAAATTAACCTTTTTTTAAAGTTTATTTTTATTTATTTTCAAAAAGATACAGAGAGCAAGCAGGGGAGAGGCAGAGAGAGAAGGAGACAGAACCCCAAACAGGCTCTGTGCTGCCAGCGTAGAGGCTGACACGAGGCTCAACCCCATAAACCGGGAGTTCATGACCTGAGCCGAAACCAAGAGTTGGATGCCTAACCAACTGAGCCATGCAGGCACCCCTGTCGTGGTAAATTAACCATTTTTAAGCACACTGTTCTATAATAGTAAGTACACTTACATTGCTATACAACCATCACCATTATCCATCTCTGGGACTTTTCCAACTTCCCCAACTCAAACTCAAACATTAAACACTAACTGCCCTCCAGCCCTCCCCCAGCCTCCATTCTCCTTCCAGCTGCGTGGCCCGACTCCTAGGAGGCACCTAGCAGGGGAATCACACGATAACCATTCTTTCTCATCACAAATGATGCACTCTACTTTGTCCTTTCTTTTTAATTTTTTTTAATGTTTTATTTATTTCTGAGAGAGAGAGAGAGAGACAGCATGAGCAGGGGAGGGTCAGAGAGAGAGGAAGACACAGAATCTGAAACAGGCTCCAGGCTCTGAGCTAGCTGTCAGCACAGAGCCCGACGCGGGGATCGAACCCACAGACCGTGAGATCACGACCTGAGCCAAAGTCAGACGCTTAACCGACTGAGCCCCCAGGCGCCCCTACTTTGTACTTTCTTCCCACTTACTGCATCCTGGACATCACTCCCTACCAGTCTGGAGTAATTTTCCCCTTCCTCTCCGCAGCTGCACAGCTGTTACGTGAACACACTTCAGTTCACTCTTCCCAGACAGACATTTAGGTTGTTTCTATATTTTATTCACAGGTAATGCTGCAATGAATACCCTGTGCATCTGATATTTCTATCTGTGGAGGTACATCCTCAGGTAAATTACTGTAAGTGGGACTGTTAAGTCAAAGGGTCAAGTGCATCTACTGCAAATTCCCCTTGATAAAGACTGCACCACCCTGCACCCTCACAAGCAATATGAGAGCACACCTATTTCCCAACAGCCTCACCAACACAATGTGTTCAAGCTTTTACATTTTTGCCAACATGATGAGTGAGAAATGCTATCTAAAATGATTTTAATCTGCATTTATCTTCCTCATCCCACAGCTTGTGGGTTCGAGCCCCACATCCAGCTCTGTGCTGACAACTAGCTCAGAGCCTGGAGCCTGCTTCGGATTCTGTATCTCCTTCTCTCTCTGACCCTCCCCTGCTCACACTGTCTCTCTCTCTCTCTCACACACACACACAAATAAATAAAACATTAACTTTTAAAAATATGATTAGTCAAGAGCGCCAGACTGGGTCAGTCAGTAGAGCACACGACTCGTGATCTCAGGGTTGGTAAGTTTGAGCCCCACAATGGGTGCAGAGATTACTTAAAAATAAAAGCTATTAAAAAAAAATGTTTTTAACATTTATTTATTTTTGAGGAACAGAGCATGAGTGAAGGAGAGACAGAGAGAGAGGGAGACACAGAATCCAAAGCAGGCTCCGTGCTGTCAGCACAGAGCCCCGATGCGGGCTTGAACCCACAAACAGCGAGGGCATGACCTGAGCCAAAGTCGGACGCTTAACCGAGCCACCCAGGAACCCCAAAAATAAAGTCTTGAAATATGTGTATACCTATGTACGTATGTATTTAAGTATAAATGCACACGCGTGCGCGCACACACACACGCGCACACATACACACACAATCAGTTCACTGGCGGGCAGCTTAATCAAAACAAAAGGTTTATAAAATGCCCCTAAATTGCTCATAAAAGTAAAATGCTAAACACATTGCTTTGTTACTGACCCAATGATTTAGGGCAAAAACGGTCCTTACAGCACTGAACAATTCCTCCTGTCTGAACATATAAACCACCTACCTATAAATAGATTTAGCCAGCTGATACCACACGTAATTCATAACCTGAGCTGGTTAAACTTGCTTAAAGAGACGTGAGAACAAATTACGTGAAAGGAACAGAAACAACGAATCATTAAAGCCTCTGACACTAGCAACAGTGAGATATTCCCAATACGGTGGAACTCCAGCTCAAAACAGGGGTCTCAACAAGCAAACTCACTTTTGACAACAGCAGGACAACTTAGCTTTCAGCACAGAAGGCTCTAAAACTTCTGTAAACTTTTTTTAAAATTATTCAACAAAAGAAAAAGTAAAATAGATCATTTAACAAACTAGAATTTCAGGAGCTGTATATTCTTAAATCCTTTTAAAGGCATGGGTCTTTAGAAAATTAGCTAGATCATAACCAGAGTAATGCCTAAAACAAGCATTAAATATTTCGACAGAAAAATAAAACTGTACCTACTAAAGAAATTTCTTTTCCTCTCTATGATACTGAATCATCTCTACCACTCTCAAGAACTTTCAAAAACTACAAGTGTCATTCTTTTCACCAGGAAGTTCTCAAAATTATTTATATTAGACACTGATGAAAGCACCGTACCCACCTAGTAATAGAGGCTCTCTCTCTTCAGAAATAAATAAAACATTAGAAAAAATTTTTTAAAGAACTACAGGCATTTAAAAAAAATTTTTTTAATGTTTTATTTATTTCTGAGAGAGAGACAGCATGAGCAGGGGAGGGTCAGAGAGAGAGAGGGAGATACAGAATCTGAAAGAGGCTCCAGGCTCTGAGCTGTCAGCACAGAGCCCGACACAGGGCTTGAACCCATGAACCGTGAGATCATGACCTGCGCCAAAGTCGGACGCTTAACCGACTGAGTCACCCAGGCGCCCCAAGAATTACAGACATTTTTAATATGTATTTTTCCAAATATCAACACAAGTTAACAGTCTATCTTCAATAAGCATCTGAATATTCTATAAGTTACTTAGAAAAATCTGAGTTTCTTTAGATGTGTTTTGTATTTTGATCTAAAACCTTAACTGAGTCAAAGCAAGAGACGTTAGTATTTATCTTTAGGGTGTAATATTTTTTATTACTAAAGATTATAATGAAACTTTTACTAGATTTCTTTTCCTATGGTTTGAAATTTGTGATACATGTACAGACACTTCTTTCCAAGGAAAATCAGTACCATTACAGATAATGTGGCCCATACCTCAAATGAAACCAACCCCATTCCTACCACTCACCCCCTCTTACAAACACACCTCCCCAATACACACACATACACATTACAACTAATTTTTAATATTTCCTTAAGACTTTTCCATGTGGACAATTTTCAGTTATAATCATGGTGTACAATTCATTCTATCAGAAGCACCACTCTAAATTACCTTGGAGACTTCATAATAATCACTGTTAAGGGCCACATAATAGTCCTCAGTGGATGCCTAACCCTTGTGTCTGACATTTCCATTTTAACTAATGTTTGGACCCTGTTTCTGGAATTGAAACCAAAATAAGTATTTGGAAGGGAAGCAATTCATGAGCTTGGTGCACTTTGCAACCTTGTCTGTGTGGTCTACATGGGATTCAATCCTTCCTATATGTCAGTTCCTGCGCTAGAATGACCCCTAACAATCCTGAATCTTTCTGGAAACAAGTAAACTGGTGTCAGAGATCTTTAATTTCAAAAAAAGGTCAAAAAGTGGGTTCAAAACAACAGACATGGGAATTACACCATTTCTGTACAATGAAGCATTTATTACATATATTTTAATTTACTTAAAAAATTTTTTTTACAATTATTTATCTTTCAGAGACTGAGAGGCAGAGTACAAGTGGGGGAGGGGCAGAGAGAGAGGGAGACACAGAATCCCAAGCAGCTCCAGGCTCTGAGCTGCCGACACAGAGTCAGGCTGGAACCCATGAATGGTGAGATCATGAGCTGAGCTGAGCTCTGACACTTAACTGACTGAGCCACCCAGGCGCCCCTAATTTACATTTTAAATTCTTAAGTAGTTACTCTGGGTCGTGAGATTATAGGTGATTTTCATTTTTCTTATTTTGCTTACTGATATGACTTAGTCTCATTTTTTAAAACAATGAACATCTATAAAAGTAACTTGGCTTTTACCCACTAGGATATCAATTGTGTACAAAACTCTGTGTATGTGTGTTTGTGTGTACAAAAAAGTCTAGAGGGAGATACACTAAAATGCTAGTGATGTTTTTCTCAGAAAAAGGGGAATACTGGTCACTTTTTTTGTTTTATATTTTATATCGCTCTTCATTTTCAAAATTTTTAATTAGCATGAGTTACTTTTATAATATGAGAAAAATGCTTTTATTTATTTATTTTTTTTAAATGTTTTATTTATTTCTAGGAGAGAGAGAGAGAGACAGCGTGAGCAGGGGAGGGTCAGAGAGAGAGGGAGTCACAGACCGAAACAGGCTCCAGGCTCTGAGCTGGCAGTCAGCACAGAGCCCGACGCGGGGCTCGAACCCACGAACCGCGAGATCATGACCCGAGCGAAAGTCGGACGCTTAACCAACTAAGCCACCCGGGCGCCCCGAGAAAGATGCTTTTAAGACACTTAACAAAATTGCCTGTGATCCAAGCACAGAAAGGAACCTCATCTGCCTTTTCGTAATTCATCCAACACACAGACCCAGAAGGACACATGCTCACCCCACTCCAGCTCCCACATGCACCTGCTCGTACACCTGCGTTCATTCTCTCTCATGTACACAGATACACCCACACTCAAATTCAAGGCTAGGAAAGAAAGCAGGAAGGACACAGAGGGAACTGAAGGGTGCAGCCATGTGTCTAGGGACTCCCAGCTGCCACCAAGCAGCGGGGCAGAACAAGCAGGGAACCCTGAGCGTCGGCACTTCCTGCGGCAGCCCGCTCGTGCGAGCACTAAAGAGCACAGTGCCTACAAGGGCACTGAAGGGCGTCCAGTGTTTCCACGTGTGGGTGCCCTGGAAAGGACCAGTAACTAGGAAAATGTAAATGTCTAAGTGTAATAATAAATATGAAGAGAAATCTTTACAATCGTAATGAACTCCTTTCAAAAATAAAGCCAAAAGAAACCAACCCTTTCTTATGGGACTCTTGGAATTTATTTTGTAAATTCTGTGTCAGGATGAGTTGCTAGTGGCTACGAAAGCATCAGCCCTTTCCGTATAAAGGGGTCACGTCGATGAACAATCTTCAGAAATGGTTGAGGCCTTAAAAATAACCGATTCCAACTTCATGACTAGTGCCTATGAACTTCTGTTTCAATAAGATACAACCAGAAAGCTCCACTACAGTCCATTTTCTCCTTCCCTCTGCGGATGACTAACACTGTGTTACGTTACACCACACCTGATCTACCACCCAGATGATGTAAGGAGAGCCAAACACACCATAACACTGCTAAAGAAAGAGGGACACAAAAGCCACCTGTATTATGAATAGGAGCTGCTTCCATTAAAAATTCAGATAATCAGCTTGAATAATTTAAAATGCTTCCTTCATAAACAGATTACTCAATGTGCTACCTTTGAAAATTTGACAATAATCAAGGTAATGAGCTACCATCTAGGGCAGTAATGTGACCAGCCAAAGAGTCTTGTGCACTCAGTATTTTGAAATCTCAAGGTGGAAAGTACAAAAACTTATCGTCATTATTGCTCTTATCCAACTTATCTGTTCCTAGGATTTTTTTTTTTAAAAAATCACAAATGTTTAACGAAGAATCCTGATCTTCTGGAAACACAAACTGAAATATATATGGATGGAATGTTATGTCAGGCGTGTGCTTCCCACACAGTGTGAAAGCAGGGAGCTGACAGATGAACAAAGACTAGTGAAACTGGGGTGGGGGATTTCACTAAACCAATCCCTCTATTTTTGTCTGTATTTAAGACTTTTCATTTAAAAGTTTAAAAATACTCATCATGAGGTAGATCCTTCACGTTTCCTTAAACTATTTCACTACCAGCGAATATTTCTTCTCTTTGCTCTTCTATAATACATTCTGACATCAGACTTGGAAAAAGCAATCCTGAGTCATAATAAAGGCTAGGAAAGTTTATGCAGACACAAAAATCAACCTTTCATTACTCTGTAGATTATCTGCTCCAAAACAAAAGCTCTCCTCCACCATCCCAGGAAGCCTGTCCAAGTCAAGCTTAGACCACACCGAGCACTGCTTCTTCCTACAAAGTCTGGGCCAGCGGGCAGAAGGGGCAATGCCACAGGGGATCTCCGGATACTCGCCAATTCCCCCAAACCCCAAGTCACCTCGGCTTTGACCTCAAATTTAAAATTCCACCAGGAGCTATAAGAACAAAGAATTCTGACTCATTTCTACTCTGTGATCACAAGAAAGCTCAGCCCCAAACAGCACCCAAAGTTTTTCCCACTGTGATAGACAAGGACAGTTACAAAAGGTGTTTCTCAAATGAAAAGGACTTTATAGAAGTCACTAACATGAAACTTTGTGAAATACTTTGAGCCACCAAATCTAGTAAGTTGAGAGCCACCTACCTAAAGGCTATGAATCAAAACCCCTCGAGCTAGTCCCTGCTCTAGTTCTGACAGTCTGTGGAGTCAGGAAAGTGGATTCAACCTTGCTGGGCTTCCGGCTCCTTACCTGTCAAGTGAGATGAAAACCACCTGCTTACTACCACTTGGGAAAAGATGGTGATCCAGTGAAAACATACATGAGCTTCACATAAACCACAGAGTCATGATAAAGAAGATCAAATGTTGTATTTCTCTAACATCACTGGTTGGCATAAAGAGGAAGGGTGTGTTTGGGGAGAAGACACATACCACAAGTTAAAGACAACAACTACCACCACCACCAAGGATGCCGGGGGGTGGGGTGTTCTCTAGCCCAGAGGCATCAAGGAAAAGCATCAAAAGAAACTGAACCAGTGACACCTGGGAGGCTCAGTCAGTTAAGCATCAGACTCTTGATTTCGGTTCAGGTCATGATCTCACGGTCCATGGGATCAAGTCCCACATCAGGCTCTACACTGACAGTGCAGAACCTGCTCTGAATTCTCTCTCTGCCCCTCCCCCCCAATAAATAAACCTTAAAAAGAAAAAAGAAAAAAACTGAACCAGCAATTACAATCCATGCTGCCAACAGAGGAAACTGCCAGTCCTATGTCTCTCTGACCATTAGGTACGGGAAAGCCATCCTCAGCAATGTCTGCCAACACAGAGCTAAATGCAAGCAGGACGCTGACGCCAGTGCTCAGCATGGCCACAAGGGCAGCACATCCTGCTAGCCTGATCCAGGAGGACCCAGCTCTTTACACTGACTGCTCAAGGCACACTGTGAATACTCCGGGGGACACACGATCCCCTATAAAGGTTCGTAAATGTTATAACTGACACCCTAAATAGCAAGGTGTCAACTTTACCTCTTTTCTTAGAAACCTCTGGGCTTAAACACATTGTGCACTTGAACACCCACTTATCCAATGTTTGCATACGTAAGAAGTCACCAGAATGTAAAAACTAGCAAATCAACATTGTGAGGACTGCCTACCACTAAGTAAAATATTTAAAAGTGGGCCAGTAACCTATTTGATGTCTACTGGGTTGTCGGCAGAACACACAACCCTGAGTGTCTTCTCCACGCACAGGAGACACAGGGGCAGGACAAACCTTGAGGCCCACCTTCTCCCAGAACAGCTGCAGCCCTGGAGGCCGCGGGCCCCCTGACACACAGCAGTGTGCATCCTGGTCACCTGTCTTCGCAGCTCACCTCCTCCTGGCCGAGTTCTGCTCCCCTCTGTGCACACCACCCCACTCTCAGGCCCATCCCTTTCCCCTGGGGTGTATTCCCTTCCCCTCCGGGCTAGAGAAGGTTAGACATGAAAACTCTGAGCGATCATTGTCTCCCGAACAGTAAAAGATGGGCCCAGGGAGAACGCTCGCCAACGGCACACAGTGAAGTAACTGTGCTCAAAACAGGCGTCCATCAGCGTGACTGTCGGCGGCCAAGCGCCTCTGCGGTGGGGAAGGTCTAGGGGCACGTCCCCGCCAGGAGCTCCTCTCCGTTTGGGACAAACCAGCTGGTGTGGTTCGGGAGCAGGGGGGGAAGGTGACTCCCTGGAACAGAAGCCCCCGGAAGGGGAAAAGTTCAGCGCAATTCAGGCAGAGCCGAGCACAGAAGGAACGAAGGAACGCGGGACCGCCGGGGGCCGCCGCGCACTCGGCGAACACCGCAGGGCCCGGGCGCGCTCGCCGCGTTACCTGCTCTGCCCCGTAGACCGTAGCGAATTGCACGAAGTCCTCGATGCGGACGAAGCCGTCCCCGTCGCCGTCCAGCGCATCGAACACCGCTCGGAGGCGGGGGCCGTCCTCCGGACACGCCGCGGGCTCGCTCGTTCGGCTGCACGTCTGGCTGAAGTCCGCGGGCCGGGCCGGGTCCCCGGGACCCGCCTCCGGCGTCAGCTCGCCCACCGCGGCCGAGGGGAAGCAAGGGAAGAAGTCGACCTCGGGCCTCAGGTGCCGGCTGTGGCTGAAGCCGGGCACACGGAGACAGGCGCTCCCCGGGCAAATCGGGGGGCCGTAATCCTCGGGCTCTGCAGTCCAGGACAGAAGCGGGCCGAGCTCGGGCGGCTGCCNCGCTGGGGCGCGCGAGAACGGCCGCCCGAACGCGCTGCACGGAAGCACAGACGGCGACGAGGGGCGAGCAAAATACCGAAAATGCACCTGTCCCAAAGGGACGGGGCCCTCCCTGCGTGGGGCGCGCTCACAAACTGAGAAGCGGGGAGCCCGAGGCCGCTGGGTCGGGGAGACGCGCGCGGGGCCCGAGGCGCGGCCGCGCAGAGACGGGGTTCGCCTGCGGCGGGGCGGGGGGGGCAGACGCACCTGCGGCCCGAGAATGCGTCCATATCACCTGTAACCGAAGGAACGCGTGATGAAACGCTGAGACCTTTTTTAAACCTATGACTAAAGCTTTTTTTTTTTTCCCCAAAGGAGACTCGGTGTTAATTGCGAGGCCTCCCAAACCCTGGGGCTGTCCTGACAGCTGACATGTTTCTCTAGATGTCACCACCATCAGTGGGGAGCGGGGCACCGACAGAGCGCCCTGCAGCAGGCACGGAAGTGCAGACGTGCTAGTTAGAAGCAGGTGAGCTGCCAGGCCCCAGGCCAGGTGCTAAATTTAGCCTGTAATGAAATGTATCAAGGGAAAGTATGAACTGGTATTTTTATATGCCGTGGGCACACGCACCAGATATGTTTCATAAGCAGTTTTGGCAAGAACCAAAGGAAATTGAACCTCTGTTTCCGAGTGTGCAGTGAGAAGCGGTGCGGTAATTAACTGAGTCATCACCTATGACAGAATCCCAGGGCCTGCAGCGCCGGATTCTGTTAGGTTGGCATTGGTAACACCGAGCCAAGGGATCCTCCTCCACGAACTTACCAATTCCTTATACGGCCTGTATGCTTTCGTAAGGAAGATACTATGTTGAAAGAAAAAAAAATCATCTACAGTTTTGGCAAGAATCTGAAATTAAGCTGATGCATTTGACCAGACATAATTTTCGGACGCAGTTAGAGTAATGTGTCAACCTTTCTCGACAGCAGAGTTAATGTGGGTGAAGGAAAAACAGCAGGAGTCCCCCAGCTGCTGTGCCGGTACCGGAACGATCTGCGTTCCCTGCTCGGCTAACATGTCCGAATAGAGCCCCAGCATGGACAGCAATCACCTTCTTGCTTGCCATGGTTGTTCAAGGGACTCTCTTCATGGGAGCACCTGGGTGGCGCAGTCCGGCTTCGGCTCAGGTCACGATCTCACACTTCGTGGGTTCGAGCCCCGCGTCGGGCTCTGTGCTGACAGCTCGGAGCCTGGAGCTGCTTCGGATTCTGTGTCTCCCTGTCTCTGACCCTCCCCTGCTCAAGCTGCCTGTCTCTCTCTCTCTTTCTCAGAAATAAATTAAACATTAGAATATTTTTTTAAAAAAGAGAGACTCTGTTTATGGAACATTACAAGTGACAAGTTTCTGGGGAGCCTGGCTGGCTCAGTGGGGGGAGATGCGACTCTTGAGTTTGCAGTCATTAGTTTGAGCCCCATGTTGGATGTAGAGATTACTTAAAATAATTTATTTTTAAGTGACAAGTTCCTGGTCAGTCACTCCAATGTCATTAAGCATCCCTTTTGTGGCCTGTGGGCGTTCTTGATGTAACATTCCAGACAAAATGAACTAGCTGGGTAAAAGCACCCCCCACCTCCACTTGGGGGCACTCCTCCACACCCGCTGTATCCACATTTTGATGTAATGGGGCTGTAGTTAACACAGAACAGGAGAAGGGAGAGACGGAGGGAGGGTGGGGTTCAGCTCACATCTTTTGGATTTGGGGTCTGGGTGGATGTCTGTGAAAATCTCCCTCTGTGACTCTCCTTCTGGCTTTTTTTGGTTTTTTGTTTTGTTTAAAGTTTATTTATTTAAGGCTGCTTGGGTGGCTCGGTGGGTTAAGCATCCGATTTCGGCTCAGATCATGATCTCACTGTTTGTGGGTTTAAGCTCCATGTCGGGCTCTGTGCTGACAGCTCAGCACCTGGAACCTGCTTCAGATTCTGTGTCTCCCTCTCTCTCTGCCCCTCCCCTGCTCACGTTCTGTCTCTCTCTGTCTCTCAAAAATAAACATTAAAAAAAATAAAGTTTACTTCTTTATTTTGAAAGGGAAAGAGACTGCACAGAGGAGGAGCAGAGAGAGAGGGAGAGAGAAAATCCCAAGCAGGTGCGGCACTGTCAGTGCATAGCCGGATGTGGGGCTGGATCTCACAAACCCTGAGATCATGACATGAGCTGAAATCAACAGTTGGATGCTCAACCGACTGAGCCACCCAGGCACTCCTACTCTTGAAAGATACTTGGAAAAACACTTATCTTTGGAAATCTCCAAGCACGTAGGTGTCTTTGATTCCTCTTCCCTGGTGACCTTTGGCGTGTTTGAAGAAGTAGGAAGATGAAGACCAGAAAGATGACTCAGCAGAGTCCTGGCATAGCCTTGTTGGGCCTGGAGTGGGGCTGAGGACAAGGGGTTAAGAAACCTCACTTGCGGGGCGCCTGGGTGGCTTAGTCGGTTAAGCGTCTGACTTTCGCTTAGGTCATGATCTCGCGGTTCGTGGGTTCGAGCCCCGCGTCGGGCTCTGTGCTGACTGCCAGCTCAGAGCCTGGAGCCTGTTTCAGTCTGTGTCTCCCTCTCTCTCTGACCCTCCCCTGCTCACGCTGTCTCTCTCTCTCTCCTAGAAATAAATAAAAACATTAAAAAAAAATTAAAAAAAACCTAAAAAAAAAAAAAGAAACCTCACTTGCAAGGTAAGCTTGTCTCTCCTGGGTTTAGGTTCCTCCATCACCTGGGTAAGATCTGGCTATAGAAGCAGGAGGGGGAGGGGGACAGACAAGGCTCAATTTGATCACAAATCTACTTTTACTAACAAACAAACAAAAAAAAGAGATTTTTTTTTAAATGTTTTTTGTTTAGTTCTAGGAGAGAGAGAGAGAGAGACAGCGTGAGCAGGGGAGGGTCAGAGAGAGAGGGAGTCACAGACCGAAACAGGCTCCAGGCTCCGAGCTGGCAGTCAGCACAGAGCCCGACGCGGGGCTCGAACCCAGGAACCGCGAGATCATGACCTAAGCGAAAGTCGGACGCTTAACCGACTAAGCCACCCAGGTGCCCCGAGAGATTTTATTTTTAAGTAATCTCTGCACCAACACGGGACTCAAACTCACGATGCCAAGATCAAGAGTCACATGCTCCTTGGACTGAGCCAGCCAGGTGCCCCACAAATCTTTTTTTTTTTTTTTAAGTAGGCTACACATGGAGCATGGAGCCCAATGTGGGGTTTGAACTCATGACCTGAGATGGAGACCTGAGCTGAGCTCAAGAGTTGGACACATAACGGTCTGAGCCTCCCAGGCGCCCCTGTATCTACTTTTTTTTAAATGTGTCTTTTAGAAGATTTTATTTTATTTCTTTTTTTTTTTAATGTTTGTTTATTTTTGAGAGACAGAGAGACAGAGCACAAGCAGGGGAAGGGCAGAGAGAGGCAGACACAGAATCAGAAGCAGGCTCCAGCCTCTGAGCTGTGAGCACAGAGCCCGATGCAGGACTTGAACTCACAAACTGTGAGATCATGACCTGAGCCGAACTCAAACACTCAACCTGTGGAGCCACCCAGGCACCCCAATTTCTTTTTAAGTTTTATTTATTTATTTTGAGCGAGCAAGAGAGGGAGAGAGCAGGAGGGGCAGAAAGGAAATCCCAAGCAGGCTCTGAGACAGCACAGAGCCTGATGTGGGGCTCAAACCCAGGAACTGCAAAATCATGACCTGAGCCGAAACCAAGAGTGTAATGCTTACCCGACTGAGCCGTCTAGGTGCCCTTCTACTTTCTTTTTTTTAACGCATGTTTTGAAAAACCAAAATTATAGTACACATTACACATGAATTCTGCTGTCTATGCCAGTCCGATGAGTTTTAAATGGTATCTGGTCCTCTTTGAACTGAACTGTTAGTGTGGTTGAGTGTTTCTTCTGCTTATTGACCAACTGGGACCCCAGATTTGCAAACTGCCCAATCATAGCACCAGCTTATTTTTCTATTGAATTCTCTGACATTATCTGTAGATAAAATCGGTTTTTAACATTGCAAATATCTTCTCTCTGCCTGGGGATTAGAGCTTCGAATAATGAATCTGGGGGTGGGGGGCACAGTTTAGTCCATAGCAACTTGAAAGAGATATGTAGAACAGATGTAATGGACAAAGGATTCATTTCCAGACTACACAAAGAATTCGTCAAAAAACAGAAAAACAGCAACCCAGCACAAAAATGAGCAAAGATTCACAATAAGCAGTCCCAGAAGAGGAAACTCAAGTGGCCACAGACACATAAAAAAGATGCTCACCCCATTGGAAATCAAGGGAATGAGTAAAGGCATCATTTGACAGCAATCAGAGTAAAAGTCCAGTGTGAACGCAGCAGAGCACGGGGATTCGCAATACCAGCGCGGCTGAGGGTCTACGCAGCCTTCGGCCCCGCGCTTTCGCCTCTCAGTGCCTCTGGGCAGACGTTTGCACAAGCCCGTGAGGAGGCAGGAAAGCGATGTTGGACACAGCACGGGTGTTCATGGTCGCACGGAGACACGGCTGCATGGCTGGCGTTGTCGTCGTGCACGGTGAGGGAACGTGTCGTGGCAGGTCCGCGGCGTGAACCACAGGTGCACACATCAGCGCGCGCCGGCCTCTGAAACACGCCGCTGACGACAGCAAGCTACAGAACAGAAACCGTGGAGCACCATTTCTGCAAAGGTTAAAAACGTAGCCAGTGACGTCTATTGCTGCAAACCCCTTCATTTGCAGTAAAAAGAACAGAACAAGAGTGGGAGTTACATCGAGGGGCTGGAAGAGGAGAGGGGCAGAGGGTAAAAATCTAGCATGTTGCTGTCTCCCTGCAGGACGCATAGGCTGAGCACACATAGGGCAAAGGATGAGCGTCTGGTAAACGTGGTTAGGGAATACCTGGGTGTCTTGTGCTATTTGCCAGGTTGGTCCACATGTTTTAAGAATTTCGTTGGGGCGCCTGGGTGGCTCAGTCAGTTAAGCGTCTGACTTTGGCTCAGGTCATGATCTCGAAGTTAATGAATTGGAGCCCCGCCTTGGGCTCTGTGCTGACAGCTCAGAGCCTCCGTCAGATTCTGTCTTCCTCTCTCTCTCCCCTCCCCCACTCACGCTTTGTCTCCCTCTCTCTCAGAAATGAACATTAAAAAAATTGAATTTTCTAGACACTTAAATTTACACAGTCTCGGGGCGCCTGGGTGGCTTAGTCGGTTAAGCGTCCGGCTTTCGCTTAGGTCATGATCTCGCGGTTCGTGGGTTCGAGCCCCGCGTCGGGCTCTGTGCTGACTGCCAGCTCTGAGCCTGGAGCCTGTCTCAATCTGTGAGTCCCTCTCTCTCTCTGACCCTCCCCTGCTCACGCTGTCTCTCTCTCTCCTAGAAATAAATAGAACATTAAAAAAAAAAATTTAAATTTACACAGTCTCAAAGATATCTGTCTATAGGGGTGCCTGGCCGGCTCAGTTGGTCAAGCTTGTGACTCTTGATCTTGGGTTGGTGAGTATGAGCCC
The DNA here is from genome assembly GCF_008692635.1 of Crocuta crocuta. Classification (NCBI taxonomy): domain Eukaryota; kingdom Metazoa; phylum Chordata; class Mammalia; order Carnivora; family Hyaenidae; genus Crocuta; species Crocuta crocuta. Next base: position 4,123,512 of record NW_027529647.1, read on the forward strand.
CATGTTGGGTATACAGATTACTTAAAATATTTTATTTTTTAAAATGTTTATTTTTATTTTTGAGAGAGAGAAAGTGCGCTAGCAGGGGAGGGGCAGAGAGGGAGATGGAGAACCTAAAGCAGGCTCTGTGTTGACAACACAGAGTCAGATGTGGGGCTTGAACTCGCAAACCGCGAAATCGTGACCTGAGCCAAAGTCAGATGCTTAACCGACTGAGTCACCCAGGTGCCCCTTAAAATAAAAAAAATAAAAAAGGTATCTGCCTACAGTCATAGTCCTTCCTTTTGCAACTATGTCTTTAATCCGTTTGGAATATTTTAAATTTTGATGCGATGGGAGATAGAGACCCGACTTTATTTTTCTCACTTAATGGGCCAGGTTCACCAAAGCTATCTGTTCTTTCCCCCACCCTTGTGAGATCACCTCTATCAGCCACTTTATTTTACTATTTGAAAGTAATTTGTGTAACTTGCTGGGGACTAAGGAGGCATCAAAAGTGAAGGGATAATGAGAACCCGGATCAGAGAACTGGGAAGCAGGCTCTGGGGAGTGAGGGCTCTTCTCAGGGTCCTTCCCGCAGTGCGCTCTGGGGGCCGTGCTGGGCTGCACGTCTGTGCTCAGAGCCAGCGCTGAGTCCCGGGGCTCAGAGTCCCGGCTGGAGCCGGCCAGCGGTCAGGTGGGAGCCGTGTGCGGGGCGCCGGGGGCCAGCTGGTCCCCAGGAAGACCGTGAAGACGGCCCGGGGACGGGCGCAGGGCAGGGGCTGAGCTCTATTCTGGGGGAAGAAGGGACCGGCCACAGACCTACGTTGGGGCCAGGGTGACGAAGGAGCGGGGGCACCGGGCAGACCTACACTTGGTGCCCCGGAAAAGGGCCCAGCGCCTCTCCCTACTGCCTCACCTTTCTCCCGAGTAGCTGCCTCCTTTCTGGCTGCTCTCGCCTTGCCCTCCCTGCCCCTGAGCTGGCGCTCTGGACAGGCCACCTGAGGGCAGAGGTGAGGGCAGATTCACAAGGCGTGGGAGGAAACCTCTGCAGGTGATGGCGACGTGGTGCTCTAGACCTACAGAACTCTTCAAATTACACCCTGCACATACAATTTATTGTATGTCGGGTACACCTCAATCAAGGCATAAACAAAAACTTCAGGCCAAGTATTTTTAATTCGCAGTGTTGAAAACGAGATTACCATCTGGGCTTGGTAAGTACGCTTAGAGGGAAGTCCGTTTGCAGCCTAGATCACGCCCTCCCCAGTCGCCTCCAGCAGTTGAGAGCACAGAGCCACACTCGTGTTTACTGATATTTTATTCAGTGGGGAAGGATTTTTTTCATCACCTTCAAATTTAGTAAAGTACATTCCTAAGAGTAAAAATAGAACATGAGTTTGTCCAAGCACAGTTTGATTCCTCCTGACTCAGCTGCGATTTCGACGATTTTCTTCAGACGTTTCACTCTGACGTTGCTGGTCCCTGCTCTCACCTTCCGGTGACGACGGGCGTCTCCCGTCTCCCCCAGCCGTGCCCAGTCTACACCCACCTCACCTTCCCTGAGGCACAATGATGGTTGGGGGGTGGGTGTGAGGAGCTAGCAGGGAGAGGTTTGTGCGGGATTCAGAGCTTCCTTTTTCTGGCCACAGGTCCCACTTTTTAGAGGTGAAGGTGTGATTTCCATCATTCTCCCATTACGTAAAAATTGTCCAAATTACATGGGGTGGTAGAAGAATTAAATCGGCATTTCTCTTTTTTTAAAGGTTTATTTATTTATCTTGAGAGACAGAGAGAGAGGGAGGGAGGGAGACATCCCAAGCAGGCTCTGCTCTCTGTCTCACAAACTGTGAGATCATGACCTGAACCAAAATCAAGAGTCTAATGCTTAACCAGCTGAGCTGGCCAGGCGCCCTGATTCTGCAAATTTCTGACAGACGTTTCTCACCCTGCAGCAGACACCTGCCAGGCACTGTCTCCTCGAGTCGCTCTGGCATACGGATCCGATGAGGTGCCCCTCAAACTCCAAGACTTGATAAGAGTTCAGCTAGTGAGACCCGTACTGATTACATTTATTACCTGAAGAAATAATGCAAGAGATGATCAAAATAAATGAATACAGAGTTAGAGAATCCTTGACTTGTTGACAGAGTTACGTGGGTGTACTCCCAGGGACCTGCACTAAATCCAGGGATAAATATGAAGGCCATCAATTTCCTGTCTGGGGGCAGGGGCTGTTTCACCAAAGAGCCAAGTTAGAATGAACGAGGAAAAGGAAAGTCCAAACAAAGATTCCATCTCAGCCGTGGTCCCCAGGCCAACAGGGCTGAGTAGGGCAGAGCCCTGGCCCTGAGACACGAGGGGCAGGCGTGGATAGAGCACAGACTCGGGCCATCTCTGCCATCTTCCAGCCTTCCAACTAAGGCCCCCCCCGGTCCCGGGAAAGAGTACGCACAGCACACACACGTCATCAGCATGCGAGGTGACGCATTGGTCTTTAGTGAGCTTGCCTGGTGTCAGTCAGGATCCACACGGGACGGCCCGCCAACCGCTTCCAGAAGCAGCCCCTCTCCAAGCCCGTGGCTGTAATGGGAATGGCCGTGTTCACACGTATGACCAAACCTTGGCTACGCCCTATTGAATAAGCGCTGGACTCCTCACGCGACCGGAGTGAATGTGTACGTTTCCTTGGGGCTTGAGATGGGAGTCTGAGGGAAGGAGGAGTCTGAGGGAGGGAGGAGTCTGAGGGAGGGAGGAGTCTGACGGAGGGAGGAGTGTAAGGGCGGGAGGAGTCTGAGGGACGGAGGAGTCTGAGGGAAGGAAGAGTCTGAGGGAGGGAGGAGTCTGAGGGAGGGAGGAGTCTGAGGGAAGGAATGCCGCCTTTCTCCCCAGGGGTTGGCCTACTGCGTGAACCCCCGGTGGCTGATGCGCAGCGAGGGGAAGGCGGGGGTTCACAGGGACAGGGAGAGGCGGAAGAGGAAGGGGTGTTCACTCTGGAGCCCTGGAGCCCCGGGGCCGCGAGCTGCAGCACGCCTTCCGCTGGGGCCGGTGAAGGAGCCCAGGAACATTCTCCTACATTCCCTCTCTTGGGATCTGAACAGCCAGAGTAGATTTTTTTTTTGAAAGATACAATTTACAAAATTTTTTAATGTTTTTTTATTTTTGAGAGAGACGCAGTGTGAGCAGGGGAGGGGCAGAGAGAGGGAGACACAGAATCCAAAGCAGCTCCAGGCTCCAGGCTGTCAGCACAGAGCCACACGCGGGGCTGGAGCCCACGGTGACCTGAGCAGAGCCAAACTCAGACGCTTGACCGACAGCCACCCAGGGGCGCCCAGGGTAGATTTCTGATGCGTGCATCCAACACCGATGGGCCTCCGTATCCTGAGGGGACCCGTGTCTCGCCTGGGAAACCCCACCCCGGAGATCTCATCTCTGCTCCAGGGGCCACAAGCCCCCGGCTGCAGCGTGGCCAGGCCACTGCGCAGAGCCAGGAATGAGCAGGACCCTCCCCCTCCCCGGGACACGCAGGTAGGGCTGGGGCTGGACCACCGCGAGGCGGGCTTGCTCTAATCCACAGGGAAAGGACAAAGAGACACGAGGGGCAGAGGAGGGACGGACATCTGCTGAGCCTCAAATTGTGGGGGTTCTGGGAGACCCATCTTGCCGTTCTTCCTGCTTCACTCTGCGAGCCCAGTGCGCAGACGCCGAGGCAGAGAGGAGAGCGGAGTCCAGGACGCCTCGCTCCGCAGCCTGGGTGCTGGGCAGAAGCGGGTGCTCGGTGAGCGCCTGGTGGGTGGAGAGTGTCTGGGCCAAGAGGTCATCCTCAGCCTCTGAAATCTTTTATGCCCCCAGAGGTGGCCTGGCCCTGACAGACGCCCCCGTGCACAGGCCAGAGGGAAGGGGAGAGGGAGGCAGGGGGCGGGGGGCGAGGTGAATGGCCCAGAGTGACCAGAGACTTTCATGGGGAGAGCGTGCCGACCCAGGGACCCAGAAAGAAGCACAGCACAGTCCAGCATTTGGGAAAGCAGTGTGAGCGCTCGGTGCTGACCTCTGGGCCTTTCTAGGGCGACACAAAGGACAAAGCTCACACAACCACTGTGAGTTTTACCGAGTTACCATGGCAACAGGAGGAGTGAGCAGAGACTCCCCCAAACCAGCACTCTTTATTTCAGACAATTTTAAGGTTTCCTTTGCTTCCCATATCTACAAGGGCCAACACACCCTGATGTCCACTGTGTCCTGAGACAGCTGGGGAATAATCTGTGTGCTCACACTGCACAGGGCGGGGGGGGGAACGTGGGGGGTACGCGGGATCCGTTCATTTGTTCTTTCAACAGATTAGGCACGCAGAGCTTTGTTACAAAGGCGCATCTGCTCCCTGCGACACTGGCGAAGGTGTGCAAGGGGCTAGAAGCTGCACTGCCTGTGGTTGGCAGTCCTCTGCGGTGGCCCGTGGTCTTCTGTGGTTTTGAAGGGATGCAAGTGGGACACCCTCACCATCGCAGGGGGAGCTCAGGGCGGGTAGGCCTGTAGATCAGCTGCTACAGCTAAGGTGGCAGAAAACACTTTCCAGGGTTCACATGTTCCTTTCAGAGACCCTGGCATTTCCCAAGGGAACCAGGAGATGGGTACTGTGAAAGGGGACAGCTGACATCTCTGTCTGTCGCCACAGAGCCTGAGTGCCCCTGCTGGGGCTGTCTGCCTGCCTCACCACCAAGCGAGTGGCACTGCTGAGTGCGCCTGTGGCCCAGGGGCCACCAGCAGCTGCCCTAGACCCAAGGGACAACCTGGGCGGGTGCAGGAAGCCCGAGAGGGCCTGCCTCACAGCCAAATGCCCAGCACGTGCAGGCAAGCAACGACAGAGTAGAACAGGTTTTCTGGATGTTTCTGGAAGAGACTGGCGCTGGACTTGGTAGACCGAGTGAAGACTATCTGCCGTCAGCAACGCGGGCGGCATCGCTGACGCCACCCACTGGTGGCCGCAGAAGACAGGCAGAGGGAGGGCAACCCCCTCTCTGCTTGCGCTGGAACGTCCACCTCCTCGTACCCTTGGCCACCAGAGCACCGGTTTCTCAGGCCCTCAGGCCTGGACTGTATCCTACCGCCAGCTTTCCTGGGTGTCCAGCTTGCAGACAGAGATCGGGGCCCTTCTCGGGGCTCCGGTCACGCGCTGCCCCTGTAACAAGCGTCCTCGGGTGTACCTCTGTGTATCCTGGTGGCCCTGCTCCTCCGGAGAACCCTGATGGACGCAGTGATAAAGGGCCTGGTCCCGGAACCTTCTTTCCAGACTGTCCTCCTGGAATTAAGCCACTGTTACGTCCCAGCAAGTGGCTTTTTTTTTTTTTTTAAAACCAGACGTGCTGAGGGTTGATGTTTTCACAACTGTGCGTCCCAGCCTTCGAAGGCACTAGAGCCTGGTCATCGGCCTACCTCTGGCCACCTCCCAGGTCCTTCCTCAAGGCCACAGCGCAGGCTTTGGGGTGGGGGGCCGGTGTCTGATGGCAGCCTCTGCCTTTCACTAGCCAGCCTCCCCAGTGCCCACTCTCACTGCTGTCTTTCCACCCAGCAGCATGAGAAGAGCCCATTTGTCTTTCTTGCTGGCAGACTTGATGCCACCACATTCTGGTTTCTGTGACAAGAAGCACCTTTATTATTATTATTATTTTTTTTTTTTTTATTTAAAATATTTTTATTTATTTCTAGGAGAGAGAGAGAGACAGTGNTCATGACCTGAGCGAAAGTCGGATGCTTAACCGACTAAGCCACCCAGGCGCCCCAAGAAGCACCTTTAAATACCAAGTGGGGCGCCCTTTGCCAGGTGGCCTCCCAGATGGTATGGTCCTGGGGGCTCCCTGCCACTCCCCTGCACCCTCGAAGGCAGGGACAGTCTCTTTGCATAGAATGAAGGGTCTGGGACAAGGGACGCATGACGTGGCACCTGGGGCAGAGAACTCCTCTAATGGCGGCCAGAACCGCCCAGAAGCAAACCGGGACCTTGTGGGGTAAGGCCGCCCCCTTGGGGACCTGGCTGGTCTGAGCACACCCCCTCCCACCAGGGAAGCCAACAGCCTCCCCGTGCCTCAGGGTGGGCTCCACCTGCCTGACGATGGGCCTTCAAGTGTTAGGAGGTCTCTAAAGTCCTCACAGGAGGACAGGAAGGGACCCCCCCCACAACGACTGGCTCACCCACAATCTTTTTCAAGTGTCATCCTTTTCTTTCTAAAAACTTCTGCAAAGTCCAACAAATAGATGCTTTATAATAAAAAGAATATTCTTAAAAATCTGTTTATTTTGAGAGAGAGAAAGTGGGGGAGGGGATGAAAGAGAGAGGGAGAGAGAATCCCAAGCAGGCTCCTCTCTGTCAGCACAGAGCCCAGCACAGGGCTTGATCCCACGAGCCGTGAGATCCAGACCTGAGCTGAAATCAAGAGTCAGACACTCCAACAACTGAGCCCCCGCCGCCAGGCGCCCCTGAGGCCAGAATTTTCTGATCCCTCTGGACCCGTGGGAAGTGCTGATGAGGACAATGGCCAGCTGGAGGACCTAGAAAGTCAGTCCCCGAATGGTAAAGGACTAAGTCCACTAGGATGTCCCAGCAAAGGTCAGGTGGGGAGCAAACCAGCCCATGTCACCAAAGGCTAACAGGGACAGGTGCCCCCCAGGCAGGGGGTCCCATCTGTAGCCCAACACGCTGGTACGGGGACCTCAGACATCAGACCTGGGGTGGGAGGGGCCAAACCTGCTTCTCTAGCCTCCCTGGCTTCGCTTCCCTTCGCGACTAAGATCCCGAAATGGAAGAGCAAGGAAGGGAAGACAGGGAGCCCGACACGCCCTGCTTTGCGCAGCGGGGCCGCCTCGGGGCACGCATGGGACACGGGCAGGAAGGCCTCCCAGGCCGGGGAGCCCCTGACCCCAGGTCACCATCATGGCTGCATCCCCACTTCTAGGGGAGCTCTGGAATGTCAAAGTCCCCCGGGCCACACCCGCGTGGGGTGGGCAGGTCAGCGGGCAGCCTCCCTGCCTGGTCACTCCTGCCCGAGCACGGGAGACGGGGCCGTGGGGAGGGGATATGGACACAGCACGGCGCCCAGGGGAGAGGCCGGTCTCTGATTTAGATACCGCTGGCACGGTCCGGTTTGGCGCTCGGAGGGGTGGGAGGCAGGCCCCGGAAGGGCACTGCAGGAGGCATCCCGAGAGGGGCTGGGGCCCAGACTCCCGTCAGAATGCCTCCCGTGCTTCAGCCACTCAGCGCCTGTCAGAAATTGCAGCGGACGCCAAGGTCACGGGGGAAGGCCGAGGGACACCAGCCCCGCCTCCTGCGCAGCGCCAGCGGCGCCCAGGAACAACGCTGCGGATCGGCCTCAGCGCCGGGCCAGGAGGGCCGGCCGCCAGGCCCCGCGCGGCTCCCAGCGGACGACGCCGGCAGCCGCTTCTGCAACCTCCCAGAGCTCCGCACGGTGAGTGTCCCTCACCCCAGTGACTGCCTGGTCACCCAGGTGCCCCGGGCAGTGGGAACGTGTCTGCTGGCAAGCAAACCACGGAGGGCCTCGGACGAGGGGATAAATCCCTGAGCATCGCCTGTGCCGCCAACAAAGCCACCTCCAGGGAGGGTAGGGGTAGTTATGGAACCCCCGCTCCAACCACGGGTGTGACCACACGCTGTGAGCTCCTGGGGTCCCTCCACCACAACCACCCCTCAGACAGGACAGGGTCACCAACAGCCCAGAATGTTCCTGCCATCAGCCCGCAGCAGGGGACCCAGGAGGCTGGGGGCATAGGGGTCAGGGGCACAGCCGCCTCCTCAGCCTTCCTCAGAGCAATCTGCTGCTCAGAGAACGAGGCTGAGCAGGCCTCAGAGGCCCGCCTCAGCATGGGGATTAGTGGCAGAGAAGGGGAAGGCAGAGGGCAATGGTACCCTCCCCCCGTACCCCCGTGGGCCCAGCAGGCCCTCAGGCCTCCAGAAGGTCACCCAGGAGAGCTCCCCAAGCGAGGGGTTCCCCTCTGCTGCAGGCAAGCCAGGTCCGTCCTGATTTGCAGAGAGGCCCTGAGGTCTGGGGTGCAGCCCCACTGGCCTGGGGCCCCTCCCAGCACCACCCACCTGCCCAGGAAGCCGCCTCCCTGGCCTTGCCCTACCCACGGCTTGGTCTAGTGGGGCCGTCGAAACCCAAAAGTTCCCAGGAACACATCTAGAAATACACCCAAAGGATCGGGGGGAAGTGCAACAGGGCCCAGCACAGGGCCCAGCAGCCCCCGGGTGGGGGGTTCCAAGGAGGGGCCAAGCACACGGGTGAGCCTCGAAGGTGGGAGCAGCACATCACCTAGAGCTTAGCAGAGAAGGATTCCAAATCTGCCAGTAACTTGATGTCATTCGGGAGTGTCAGCCACGCCCCGCCGTCAACCACCAGCACGGCGCCCGTCACGTAGGAGGCCAAAGGGCTGGCCAGGTACAGCGCGCTGTGGGCAACGTCCGTCTTATTGCCCAGCCTCCGCAGGGGGATGGCCAGAACCTTCGTGCTGACGCTGGCCTGGGGGCCACCTGGAAGGGCAGCAGGAGGCTTAGCACCGTGAGCCCAGGGCCCTCCACTGCCTTCTGCCCACCTTTCCCTAAACCACATCCAGAAACATTGGGGGGCACTGCTGGCACCATGGGGGCAGAGTAGGCACAGGCAAGGTATGGAGAGCATGGCCGTAGAGCCAGCACAGGGCTTTGTGACATACACAAAGTCAGCGTTCTGGGAGCTCTAATGGGTGTCCCACTTGTGTCCAGCTCATACGTCAAGGCCAGCAGCCCTGTGGCCTCTGCCTCCAAGGAACAGCTGCCCGTGTCTGGCTGACCATTAGTCCATCACAGGTGTGCTCACCAAGAGTGGCCCAGACTCGGCTCGGGGACAGACACTTTGCCAACCCTGGGAGCCACGAGGAATTGGCCCTTAGCCTACGCCTGTCCCAGTCTGGCAGGAGAGGGACGCGCAGAGGCTCCCCGAGGGGCTTACCGAGCCGCGAGAACCCCTCCGTGCCGCTGATGAGGCCAGGGGCGAGGCTGTTGACACGGATGTTCTGGGGACCCCACTCCACAGCCAAGTGCCGTGTCATCGCATCTGCACAGAAGGCAGGCGGGCATGAGGAGGGATGCAGGGCTGCCCTGCTTTCTGGGGTGGCTTGGCTATGATCGGGGCTCAGGGCCAGGGCCGGGCCTCTCCATGGCCCACCACCGTGCTTAGCTTTCCTAGGACACTGTGGGCCTCCGGGGACAGGCCAGGGAGGGAGCCAACAGGAGCCCAGGCAGGCAGACCAGCGGGGGTGCCGTACCCACAGCCGCCTTGGCGGAGCCTGCGTGCACTTGAAGCACCTGCCCCCGGGTACCCAGGGTCGCAGTGATGTTCACGATCACCCCTCCATGTTCCTGTAACACACAGAGGAGCACAGTGAGCAGGTGGCCAGAAGAGGCCTTTCCCAGGTGGAAGGCACGCTCACCCGGAAGAACTTCTCATAAAGCACACGGGATGTGTTGAAGGTGCCCAGGGTGTCAATGTCCATCACGGTCTTGAAGGCATTGAAGGACAACGCGCTGGCAGGGCACAGGAAGTTTCCAGCTGCACCTGCAGGGTGCAAGGAGACAGTGGCCGGGGCTGGCACTCCAGGCGGTTAGGACACATGGGCCTCAGGATGGTCCAGGCTAGACGGAGAAGGGGCCCAAGCACTGGAGTAAGTTCCCGGATGACAAGGCAGGATGGATAGGGTGGGTGGAGCTGTGCTCCTCAGAAAGACACATGGAAGTGCTAATCCCTGGCACCTGGGAGTGTGAGCTTATTTGGAAATATGATCTTTGTAGACAATCAGGTTAAGATGATGTCATTCTGGGTCGGGGGGACCTAAATCCAAGAACTGGTGTCCCCCTGGGAAAAGAAGAAAAGACAGAGACACACGAGGGAGGCCATGCAGAGGCAGGCGGAGACCGGAGCGACGCGGCCCCAGGCCAAGAGCACCGAGGCTGGCCAGCAAGGGCAGAGGCTGAGAGAAAGGCCTGGCACTGATTCTCCCCGGGACCTGTCCGAGGCGGCCGGCCCTGCCGACACCTAGGTTTCGGATTTGTGATCTCCACAAGTGTGAGAGAACAAACTTCTGTCGTTTTAAGGCCCTCGGCTTGTGGTACTTCATTACCTACAGGACATTTATATACCCCACGTTTTTAAGAGGGAATTTCAGCAAAGAGTGAATCTTGACGGAAACTACAGGCTGGCTAATAATACCTATCATCCTGGTTCACCAACTATAACCAATGCAAGATGTTAACAAGAGGGGCCACTGCGTATGTATGGGGGGAGGGCGGTGCAATTCTATGTACCTGCTGCTCAATCATTCTGTAAATCCTGACCTCTACTAACAAAAATTAAGCCTATTTTTCCCTTTTCTTTTTTTAAGGGAGAGTTTTGGGATACGGGAGTGGCCCAGCTCAGTGATTTAGCCGTGTTCCCGGGATGTCCAACCTTCTCTGTGACTGCACTGACCCAGGGGCCTGGGGCCCAGGCTTGGGGTCCCGAGGACCCCGCAACAGGGAGGTCTGGTACTGCCAACCCATCACAAGCCCCCCGGCCTCCCCCAGCAGCCACTCACAGTTAATGAGAATGTCAATCTTCCCAAACTCCTTCAGGGCCTGGTCCACAGCAGCTGTGATGACTGGGGGAGCTCGAACGTCCAGGGACAAAGGCAGGCACCGCTGGCCGGTGGCAGCAGCCAGCTTCCTGGCAGCCTAGAAGCCAGACGGGGAGGGAGGCGGGCAGCGGCCCAGGGGCCTTGGCCTGGAGCCGGGAGCCTCCTGCCCCATTACCCTCCAGGCCACCGTCCACCGTCAGGGGTCAACAGCAGCCCCCGCTGACGTCCCATCCCTGAGACTAGCTGTGGCAGGGCTGAGACCTTCCTCCCAGGTGGGCGGGACCTGAGAACCACCCTCAAAACGCATATGAGCTGAGGTCTCTCACGGGGCCACAGTACCACCCAACCTGAGGGCCTCCTCGCAAATATTAGATTGTGTAAAAAGCCAGGGGTGTCCCTGGGAGGAGGCCACTTGCGTTGAGGCTCATCTGGGGGAGGAACACATTTTAGTGTCACCATCCTCTGGACCTCAGGACCCTCGAGGGTGGGGTGGGCCCAGGAGAAACCCCCTTACCAGCGACACTCTTGGAAGGCTTCTACTGGCGATGACTGTGTGGCAGCCGTGCCTGCAAAGCCAGAGCGCAGGGGTGAGGGCAGCAAGGCGCAAGGGACGCGCCCAGGTGGGCTGCCGCCTGGGGCTCCAGGCAGAGCTCCCTTCCCCCAAGGGTCTCCTGGGCTGCAGCACCAGCCCCAGGGCTGAAGGCACAGCAGGCCGAGAACACAGGCGTCTGAGCAGAGCTCGGCGGCACCAATGGCGTCCACCCTGCGGGCTCCTGTCTGGGTCCCTCTGGCGATGGGGTATCGCAGCCACAGGCTATGTGGGCCCTGCCCCACACACCACATGCACAGCACTGAGGCAGCTGTGAGCCTCAGAGGCACAGCCCAGGCATCTGTGCGGGGCCTGCGGGGTCCCCCTGTCTTGGCCCCGTGTGCCCTGGCATCTCCCTATGAGGATGGAGTGAAGGACAGAGAGAGCCCATTCTGAGGCCAGGCTGCCTGCCTTGCCTCACCTGGCCACCTCAGCCTCACAGTAACAGCAGCAGCTACTGCGTGCTGAGTAGGTCCCACCTGATCTTCAAAAGGACCCTCAGCACAGCTGACTACACTCTGCTTGGAGCAACAACACACACAAAGTCACCAGCTTGGAAAACGAATTCACCTGGAATGGGTGGATCCCCAAATCTTATCCAGTGAGACTCCCCTCTCTGGTATGAAAAGTGGGGGCCTGGGGAAAACTGGGGATGAGTCTCTAGGATATCAGCAGGCTTCCTCTCCCCCAACCCCAGCCTAACCCTGGCCCTGTCCCCGGGGGGGGGGGGGGGGGGGGGGGAGGGAAAAAGTGGAAGTGGTTGACCTGGGCCTGAGGGCACAGATCTCCTGTCTCAAGAGACACTGTGCTCTTCACACTACTGGGGTCAACTCAGCTCACCCTGACCCTGGCTCCGTGAAGCCCCAGGGAGCTTAGCAGTAGAGTTACCTCAACGTGTTAAACCCTGGTGCTGGGGCCAGAGCCACAGTCTCAACGAATCTCTAGGATGAGACCTTAGAGTCCCACCTCCTTCAGGAAAGCACATGGGGTGCCTGGGTGGCTCAGTCGGTTAAGCATCGGACTTTGGCTCAGGTCATGATCTCATGGTTCGTGGGTTCGAGCCCCACGTCGGGCTCTGTGCTGACAGCCAGCTCAGAGCCTGGAGCCTGTCTTCGGATTCTGTGACTCCTTCTCTCTCTGACCCTCCCTCACGCTGTCTCTCTCTCTCAAAAACATTTAACAAACAAAACATTTAAAAAATTTAAAAAAAAAAAAGGAAAGCATATGAGCCCTTTCAGATGCTCTCTGATGGCCTGTGACGGCCTGTGGCCTAGAGGGGTTCCCACCACCCACCAGCATCCTGCCCAGGGATCTCCGGATCGAGCGGGGTCCATGCAAGGTGGAACAAGTTCCAGGGGGCTGGGAGTGCACAGTGCTCACCGCATGAAAATCTCAGCAATTCGGAACCCGATCCCAGAGCCACCACCTGTGATGAAGGCCACTTTGTCCCTAAGAAAACAGGAAGCACTTTATTTACTTGTCTTTTTTAAGAGGAGGCACTTTAAAGAGATAAATGGTTGTTGATTTAGGGGGTGGGAGGAAGCCAGAAGCTCTCTAAAAATTTTGGCTTGCTGCGCCGGGCACTTCTATCAGATTTGCATTGTTAATAAGTAACATAGATGACTTTTAAAAAAAACGAAATGCTGCTTTTTAAAGGCTGCATTCCTGTGCTCTCCGGGATTTCCGGAAAAAAATTATTTCAACCTAAAAACCTCTATTCAAAAGTTATCACTTAAGGGGCACCTAACTGGCTCAGTCAGTGGAGCATGCCAAGCTTGATTTCAGAGTCATGAGTTCAAGCCCCCAGTTGGGCAGGGCATGGAACCTACGTTAAAAAACAAACAAAAAAAAAAACAACAAAAAAGAAAGTTCTCAATCAAGTGAGAAATGTTTTCAAGATACACAAGACTTCCTCGGCCTGCCTCTCGCTCCACCCTCCCAGGACCACCCCCGGAGACACCCACCGCCACTGGCCAAGACAGACAACGTGCTCCCAGCAATGCGAAGGTCAGAATTCCAGAGCACGTGCGTCCCCAGGGCCACCTGGACATCGGGACTGTCCGGCCGCCAAGCACGGAGTCCCCACACCCCCGGTAAAACCGCAGGCCCGCGAGCCACCCCTGCAGAAGCTGCACGCCCCCGGGGCGCCCCCGACTCGGCCCTCACCGGAGCAGGTCTGGGCAGAAGAGATGGCGGTATTCAGGGAGACACTCGTCCTCACTGACGTCGGGCGGCGGCTGGGCCATAGCGCTCGGAGCGGGTCAAGGGCGGCGAGGGCAGCAGGGACCGATCCGAGATTCGGCAGCAGCGGAGCCTCCGAGACGCCCCGCGCGCTGGAGCCGTTAGCGCTCCGCACCGGTCTGGATCCAGATCCCGAGTCTCCCCGGGACCCGCACACAGCCACCTCCCTGCTCCTCCCAGGACGCCCCGCCCACAGCCGCCTCCTCGCTCTCTCCAAGACGCCCCGCCCACAGCCGCCTCCTCGCTCTCTCCAAGACGCCCCGCCCACAGCCGCCTCCTCGCTCTCTCCAAGACGCCCCGCCCACAGCCGCCTCCTCGCTCTCTCCAAGACGCCCCGCCCACAGCCGCCTCCTCGCTCTCTCCAAGACGCCCCGCCCACAGCCGCCTCCTCGCTCTCTCCAAGACGCCCCGCCCACAGCCGCCTCCTCGCTCTCTCCAAGACGCCCCGCCCACAGCCGCCTCCTCGCTCTCTCCAAGACGCCCCGCCCACAGCCGCCTCCTCGCTCTCTCCAAGACGCCCCGCCCACAGCCGCCTCCTCGCTCTCTCCAAGACGCCCCGCCCACAGCCGCCTCCTCGCTCTCTCCAAGACGCCCCGCCCACAGCCGCCTCCTCGCTCTCTCCAAGACGCCCCGCCCACAGCCGCCTCCTCGCTCTCTCCAAGACGCCCCGCCCACAGCCGCCTCCTCGCTCTCTCCAAGACGCCCCGCCCACAGCCGCCTCCTCGCTCTCTCCAAGACGCCCCGCCCACAGCCGCCTCCTCGCTCTCTCCAAGACGCCCCGCCCACAGCCGCCTCCTCGCTCTCTCCAAGACGCCCCGCCCACAGCCGCCTCCTCGCTCTCTCCAAGACGCCCCGCCCACAGCCGCCTCCTCGCTCTCTCCAAGACGCCCCGCCCACAGCCGCCTCCTCGCTCTCTCCAAGACGCCCCGCCCACAGCCGCCTCCTCGCTCTCTCCAAGACGCCCCGCCCACAGCCGCCTCCTCGCTCTCTCCAAGACGCCCCGCCCACAGCCGCCTCCTCGCTCTCTCCAAGACGCCCCGCCCACAGCCGCCTCCTCGCTCTCTCCAAGACGCCCCGCCCACAGCCGCCTCCTCGCTCTCTCCAAGACGCCCCGCCCACAGCCGCCTCCTCGCTCTCTCCAAGACGCCCCGCCCACAGCCGCCTCCTCGCTCTCTCCAAGACGCCCCGCCCACAGCCGCCTCCTCGCTCTCTCCAAGACGCCCCGCCCACAGCCGCCTCCTCGCTCTCTCCAAGACGCCCCGCCCACAGCCGCCTCCTCGCTCTCTCCAAGACGCCCCGCCCACAGCCGCCTCCACGCTCTCTCCAAGACGCCCCGCCCACAGCTCTCCTCTCCTCTCCCGTGACGCCCCGCCCACAGCGGCCTTCACTCTCCTCCCGGGATGCCCTGCGCACAGCGGCCTCCTCCTCTCCCGTGACGTTTCTCCCACGAGGCCGACAGCCCCGCTAACCGTGCCCACAGCTTCTTCCAAGCTCTTTCCACGACGCCCCGCCCACAGCGGCCTCCACCTCCGCCCGGACGCCCCGCCCACAGCGGCCTCCACCTCCGCCCGGACGCCCCGCCCACAGCGGCCTCCACCTCCGCCCGGGACGCCCCGCCCACAGCGGCCTCCACCTCCGCCCGGGACGCCCCNCCGCGGAGACCGACCCGAGAGGGCTCTGAGCCCGTTCCCGCCCCTGAACCCTTTTGACAATATTGGGCGTCAGTGCCGTGGTCGGAGCCAGCCAGGCACCGCGGACGCTAGGTGCCCAGGTTAAGGCGGCGCTCGCATGCCCCGCTGTGCATTTAAAACACCAGGCTGGAGGCGCCCGGGGGGCTCAGTCGGTTACAAGCGTCCGACTTCGGCTCAGGTCATGATCTCACCGTTCGTGGGTCGGAGCCCCGCATCAGGCTCTGTGCTGACAGCTCAGAGCCTGGAGCCTGCCTCGATTCTGCATCTCCCTCTCTCTCTCTCAAAAATAAATAAAACATTAAAAAAATAATAAAACACCTGGTTTAACTCCCCCGCCTCCCGGACACTTCTCTTAAAAGATGTCTAAAAGTAAAGTAAGTGAATGCCAAGGCGGCCTCAGCCGGTGTACTGATATGCAATGTCCAGTACCTGTAACAAGTGACCGGGGACACAGGAGGACCAGAGGTGAGGTGCAATGTGTATTGTGCCAGCGTGAAAACAAGGGGCATGAGGCAGATCGAGTCAGTCTCCACGTGAGGCCACGAAGAGGGGAGAGGAGGGGAGGGGCCGTGGTTACCAGGCCTTCTGCCCTGAGGGTGACCCTAGTGGGCAGACCCCTTCTGGCCACCCTCCAGTCCAGCCCAAGGCAGTCCGCTCCTCATTCAGCATGATCAGATGAATGGGGGCTGGGGCAGCACCAGCTCCAGGGCTCAGCTTGGACCCCCCAAATTTCAGGCTGTAGGTCTCTGGACGCCTGCCTGTCTGATACATTCAATAAAGTTAATTGATCCCCTACTGGGGTGTGAGAAGATAAGCTTTATTTCAACACTCAAAACTCTTACAACTTTGCATAAAGTCCTCATCCCTACCTCAGAGATGGACAAACTAATCAGCAATCCACCCCCATACACAACACAGTGAATTTTAATGTCGCCCCCTCCCACCCCGGTTTTGGGGGAAGGTCATAGTACACACTCTTGGGAGATGCCCCAAAGGCTGTCTGGCACTTGGGTACAGAAAGGACTTGGCCCGAGTTGTCACTGGCTTAGGATATTAAAAGGCACATACAGTTAGCTGTCCAGCCTCTCTGAACTGGGGCGGGGCAGGAGGTAGACAGGGAGTAGGTCTGGGACAGAAGGGCAGACCACGGGTGTGGGCTCAAGTTCTTGTCGACAGAGGTAGTTGATCCTGGGTGGCTGAGGGCAGCCCGGGTGCTCAGCCTGGGTAGGTGCTGCTCTGGTGGCCTTCGTCTGCCCAGTCCACCAGCTCACTGCTCTGAAACCATAGCTGGATCTCCCTCTGGGCCCCCTCCACGGAGTCGCTGGCGTGGACGATGTTCCTGCGCCAAGTGATACGTGGCAAAGGTAAGGCACAGACCTCGGGGTGCACCTCTGGGGTCCCGGGGCCTGGCTGTCGATTCCGTACTGTTAAGAGGAGCAAGTCTGGTATTGTGCAGAGAGGAAAGCAAGAACAGGACTGGAAGACTGGTTCCAGCCTGGCCTTGGCCTCCTACCCACAACCTCATGACCCGCCCAGGCCATCTCTGGGAGCCGCATGTTCCCACCAACCATCCAGTGCCAGCCCTGCGAGGTGTCTGGCAAGGCAGTCAGGTGACAAGAAATGACAGCAGAGTTCACGCACGACACGTAGAGAATGTGTTATTGTCTCCTGTGTACAAAGGGCTTGAAAAACCTGTTCTAGCAAACACGAGGTGTGCGTGACATCCCAGCACTGAAAATCTCTTCTGGCTTTGCTTGGCCCGGCCCCACGGGTCTGCCTTGGGAGCAGATTGCCAACCCCCACACTTGGACCCTCCTCCACCCTAATGAGCTGGCCCATCAGCTCCAGGGGCTGAGCGTGTCAGGGTCCCCAGACCTGCTGATGTGGACGCTGAAGTCCCCCCTGATGGTGCCGGGGGCGGCCTCAGCTGAGTTGGTGTGTCCTATCATGGCCCTCGAGGAACAGACCACGTTGGGGCCTTCCCAGACCTGCAGCACAGAGATAAAGGAGGTTGGGAGAGGTGGGGATCGCCAAGCAGTTCTGGGCTCAGGCCAGGGCCCTCCACCCCCTCCACCACCCCTGCCTGCCATACCATGGCTACCACGGGGCCGGAGGTCATGTAGCTGATGAGAGCTGGGTAGAAAGGCTTCCTCTGCAGGTCATGGTAGTGCTCGGCAAGGACTCTCTCTGGCGCCTGGGTGGCATTGGGGTGAGGGGTGAGAGGGGCCTCTGGACGGGGAGCCCCGCTGGACACGGGGGCAGTGAGCACAGTATCTTTGCAATATTTGCAAAATTTGCAACCTGACGACACTTTGCAAATAACAGCACAACGGGCTGGCACACCGGCAGATACCTCCCCCCCCTTCCCCTTCTACAGCCAATACCAGGATGCTCCTCCTGACGCAGAGCTGAGATGTGAAGGGTGGGGTCCATGAGAAGCCCCCCCACTCCAGTCCCCTCAAGGACACCCATGGATCGAGAGCCCTGGTACCTGCAGCATCTTCATCCCCACCAGCTTGAAGCCCCTCCTCTCGAAGCGCTGGATCACATCCCCAACGAGCCGCCGCTGCACCCCATCTGGCTTCACTGCAACCAGGGTCCGCTCCCGGGTCCAGGAAGACCCTCCTTTAGAGGAAGGGGAATCAGGCCTCACCCTTTCAGGTCTCCCTGAACCTGGATTTCCCTGCCAGCGTCCGGGTGTCAGCTGAGCAGCTCTGGGGGGACAAGTGCATGGTCTAGCCAACAAATGCCCAGCACGGCACTGCCTTCCAGGGACAAGCAGGGCGGCGGGTCCCCCCTCTTCCAGCCTGTCCGAGGGGCCACGGCTCCTCTCAGGCAGTGGCAGGAGCACCCATGACGGACCCAGTGTCCCCGAGAAGGCATCTTCAAGAGCTGGGGAGGCACAGCTCAGCTCACCGGCCACTCAGAGGCCCAGAGATGCCACACCGGAAAGAAATGACTCTCGGCCTTGCTTTTGACTCCAGTCCTTTGGAGTGATGGCCGACAGCGTCTCCACTCCCAGCCTGCCACACGAGCAAGGGCCCAAAGCCCACCTCCTGGGTCCAAGGTGCAGGGATGGCAGGGAAAAGGGGAAGAGTGAGGTGCACTGTCCCTGCACACACTGGGACGAAAGGGAGCTGGGGGCCGAGGAGGAAGGTGGAAGGTGGTGGGTGCCTGTAGGTGGGGACACCCGAGGGCTCCTCCTCTCGCCCCTCGCAGGCCAGACAGGAACTCTGGGCTGCTGGAGGGTTTCAAGGCAGGATGCTTCCAGAGCCAAGTACAGGACTGAGCTGGGCCCCCGTCCTTCCCTGGGGACACTGCCAGGGAGACAGGAAGCATCATCACCCCTCACAGCCTCAGGCCACAGAGTTACCCTGACCCTCAGCACTAGGTCAGGGGTCTAATGTGTCTTTGAGAGAAGCCTAAACCCTGCGCGTCCTGCGATGAGGAAGAACAGAACTGGTGAAGAAATGGTAGGCTCGGGAGGGGCCAGTGTCCCTGGGGGTGTCTGCATCTACGGTTTCCCTAACTCCAGGGGGAAGGTCAACGACAACGGGCGCTGAGTCTGGACAGCAGGCAGTGGGTGCCCACCAATTCCCTTCAGGACTGAATGAAGCCCCCCCGGAAGAAGTCCCCCCTCCCGGCTTGTCTGTTCCCCTAAAACCCAGTGCCTCGGTGCCCTCCGGGCAGCTTGGCCGGCTGCCAGCTGTCCCGTCCCTGGGAAGAGGGCAGTTCGCTCTTTCCAGCGTCTGGAACACCGAGACCTCTGGCTCCAGGGAGCACCCTGCGGGTCGCAATTAGGGGGAGAACCCGCTACAGACACGGGCCCCAGGACCCCAGGCGCGGACGCGGGACGGAGTGGGGGCCTGGAGCAAACGCCCCGAGAGCAGCGGCTCCGTGTGGGCGCGTTCACCTGCTCAGAGCGTCCCCCACAGCAGCCCCAGGTCTCCTGGGACGCTCACCACCGTCTACTGCGGCCACCAGGCCTCCGGATTCCTCCTGCTCCGGAGCCCTCAGGGCCCCCGGCCCCCAAGCAAGCGGCACGGCGGGTGGACGGCGGCGGGGGGCAGCGAGCGGTGGGGAAGGACGTGCAGGGCGCCCCCGGCCCGCCCGGCGGG
>NW_027529647.1:4142846-4150596 GCF_008692635.1 Crocuta crocuta
TGAAATCGGAGACCTACTAGATCTTACTTAATGAACTTTTGAAAAAACATACAACCTTTCTGATGCTGCTGTGAATGGAATGGTTTTTCTCAGTTTCATTTTTGACTGTTCATCGCAAGTGTATAAAAATAATACAATACACTAAGGGTGCCAGGTTGACAGTAGAGCCTACCCACCCTTGATCTCGGGTTTGGGAGGGAAGCCCCACACGGGGCATAGAGCCCACCTTGGAAAACTTGATCTGGGGACCCTGGGTGGCTCGGTTGGTTGAGCCTCCTCCCCTTGGTTTCGGCTCAGGTCATGATTTCCCGGTTCGTGGGTTCAGGACCACGTCAGGCTCTGTGCTGACAGTGAGGGGCCTGCTTGGGATTCTCTCTCTCCCTCTGTCTCTGCCCCTGCAACTCTCGTGCTCTGTCTCTCGCTCTCAAAACAAATAAATAAACTTTAAAATATATATATTTGTGTGTGATCTCACACCTGCAAGTTTGTGGCACTCTTTCATTAGTTCTAGTAATTCTTTCCTTTTTCATTAAAAAATGTTTAATTTTTTTCAATATTTTATTTATTTCTGAGAGAGAGAGACAGCGTGAGCAGGGGAGGGTCAGAGAGAGAGGGAGGCACAGAATGTGAAGCAGCTCCAGGCTCTGAGCTGTCAGCACAGAGCCGGACACGGGGCTCAAACTCCTGACCTGTGAGATCACAAGCTGGCATCCCTCCCTATTGGGGCTTTTAATTGATGATTGGCAAGTCCACCTCTAACTGATGTTCAGTGGCAAGCTCCCACCTCTGGCCTCCTGGCTCCACTTGAATGAGGTTTCCCTTCATTAATTTTTACAAGATATTTTTTCCCTCTTAGTATAGACATTTACAAATGTAAATCTCCCTCTAAACACTGATTTTGCTCTATTTTATAACTTTTTATATGTGTGCCTTCATTTGCATTCATCTCAAAGTATTTCTGAGATTCCCCTTTTGATTTCTTTTTTTTTTTTAATTTTATTTATTTCTGGGAGAGAGAGAGTGTCAGCGTGAGCAGGGGAGGGTCAGAGAGAGAGGGAGTCACAGACTGAAACAGGCTCCAGGCTCTGAGCTGGCAGTCAGCACAGAGCCCGACGCGGGACTCGAACCCACGAACCGCGAGATCATGACCCAAGCAAAAGCTGGACGCTTAACCGACTAAGCCACCCAGGCGCCCCCCCTTTTGATTTCTTATACCATGAAAGCTACAAATCATTATTGAAGGAAATTAAGGAAGATTTAAATAAATGAGGACAATCCCACGTTCCTGGTTTGGAAGACTTAACCTTGTCAGACTGGCAATATAAGTTTCAGGCATATGAAAGACCGAAATATGAAAGCTTTTAGAAGACGGAAAAATATAGTCACGGTCTCCTGTGGGTACAAATTTCTTTTGGCACAAAAAGCACTAATTTAAAGGAAAAGATTGACAGAGTCAATTCTCTTAAAATTGATAACTTCATTAAGAAGCACCATGAAGGTATCAGAAGAGCCAAAATCCAACGGCTGACAAGACCAAACGTTGAGAAAAGTGTGGAACAACAGGGGCTGTCTCTCACTGCTGGTGGGAATGCGGGGCAGGGCAGCCACCTGGGAAGAGGTTGGCAGTTTCCTAGGAGAATAAACATATGATCCGGCAGTCATGCTCCTTGCCGTTTATGCAAATGAGTTGAAAATTTACGAACACAAAAGCCTGCACGTGGATATTTATAGCAGCTTTATTCACAATTGCCAAACGTGGAAGCGACCAAGATGTCCTCCGGTGGGGTGAGCGGGCGAACATTCTGTGGCGCATCCCTAGGACGGGTATTGCTCGGTAATAAAAGCTATGAGCTATTGGGGTGTCTGGGGGGCTCAACTGGTTGAGTGAGACTTCAGCTGAGGGCACGATCTCTCAGTCTGTGGGTTCGAGCCCCACACTCTGTGCTGACAGCTGGGAGCCTGGAGCCTGCTTCAGATTCCGTGTCTCCCTCTCTCTCCGCCCCTCCTCTGCTCACACACTGTCTCTTTCTCAAAAATAAACACTAAAATTTAAAAACAACAGTATGAGCTATCAAGCCATAAAAAGGCATAGAGGAAACTTAAACGCATGTTACTAGATGAAAGAAGCCTAACCAACTCGACAATAAACTATTTGTAAAAAAAAAAAAAAAGTGAGAGAAAACTCAAAAAAGAAAGAAAGAAAGGAAGGAAGGAAGGAAGGAAGGAAGGAAGAAAGAAAGAAAGAAAGAAAGAAAGAAAGAAAGAAGGAAGGAAGGAAGAAAGGAAGAAAGAAAGAAAGAAAGAAGCCTATCTGGAAAGGCTGCACAGCAATCTAGGAAAGGCGAATATATGGAGACAGTAAATAGACCAGAAGCTATTAGGGGTTGGAGGAGGAAGAGGGGTGTGGGCAGATGGAGTTTTAAAGTAGCAGAACTAGAGACGCCTCGGGGCTCAGTCAGTTAAGTGTCCAACTTCGGCTCAGGTCATGATCTCAGGGTTCATGGGTTCGAGCCCCGCGTCGGACTCTGTGCTGACAGCTCAGAGCCTGGAGCCTGTCATCTGATACTGTGTCTCCCTCTCTCTCTGACCCTCTCCTGCTCACGCTGTCTCTCTTTCTCTCTCTCTTAAAAATAAATAAAGCATTAAAAACATTTTAAAGTAGCAGAACTATTCTGTATGATACTATAATGGCAGATAAATGCCATTGGGTAAAGACCATCTGTCAAATCTAGAATGTGCAACACTGAGAGTGAGTCCTGGTGAAAACTGTGGACTCTGGCAAATAACAGGGTGAGTGAACCTCACTGGCTGTAAGAAATGTAACACATGGTCGAGTGTGGGACGTTGATAGTGAATGAGGCTGTGTGTGTTTGGGGGTAAGGGGTACCTTGAAACTGTACTTTCTGCTTAATTTTGTTGTGAACCTAAAACTTCTCTAAGAAATAAAATCTATTCCAAACTACACACAAACCATAAAGAAACTAAAAGACGAGTCAATTGCCCCCATTGCCAATGACCCAATGGGACAGCAGACAAATACTTGAAGACTCACTTTCCAGGGAGGAAATCCAAGTACCCAAGAAACACGCGCAGAAGAGCTCAGGCTCAGCAGCAATCAGACAAATGCAAGTAAAGCCATAGCAAAAATCTCAAAAAGTTTGAAAATTCCAAGTACTAGCGAGCACATGGACCTTTGAAATTCGTGTACCACTAGTGAGAATCTCGGCTGACAAAACTGCTTTGGTAGAGTCTGGAATTATCTGGAAGGCAAAGAATCAACCTACAGAATAGAAGGAAATACTGGCGCATCATGTATCTGTTGAGGGTCTTGTTTGAAAGATTTGAAGGACTCTTGGACCTCAAGCTCAATGAAACAACATATTTCACACCTTTCTGTCACCCTCTCCCCTTGAACGTGCTTGATGACTGCTCCTAATACACAGAGGGGATGTCACTTTCAAGACGTGGCTCTCAAAGACCCTGAAAGAGGACTTCAGCTGCTCCATTTTGACCTTGGACTTTGCAGCTGGGTTCTTCCCATCCCGTCTCCTGGCTACGGCTGAAGACCAAGAACAAGCACTACTGCGCCCTCAGCTAGGGCGGCCGTGAGCCAGCAAGACCCTGCCACCCGCTGAGGTGACTGAGCCCCAGAGAAGGGTCCCCTTGACTTTCACTGCCCACCAGCACACAGCTACCCGCCTTCGCCCCACATTTTCCTCGTATGAACCTGCAAGTATTGTTGGCGCTTGGGAAACGTCTCTGAGATGCTGCTCCGTTATCTTCCCGGTGTCGGCCTCGCTGAAATCAATCCCGTTCCTCCTTCCCCACCGCTCGTTTCATTTCTCTGCCTTCGGATTTTGTCAGCGGGGAGGGGCTGAGCCTGGGAAGTTTGGGGTTCCCAAGTGGGCTGCTCTTCCACATCTGCACCCCGCCCGCACCGGGAGCTGCTGCTGCTCCCTCCTGTCTCTCAGTTCCTTGAGTCCTTCCTGGAGGGGAGGCTGCAGCCCTGGGCGCACCTGTGAGCCCCCGCCGGGCAGAGTCACCGGCTAAGTGCCACCCAGACTCCTGACCCACAGAAACTATGAGGTCATAAGTGTATGTTGTTTCCAGGCATTAAATCGTGGGGTGTTTTGTGATGCAGCAACCGATAACTAATTCAAGGATCAAGGAGGGAGGTGATCGGCCCAGCGGCCCTGATGGTCCCCGGAGCCTTCTGGGCTGGGACTGTGTCTGGGCTCACGCAGCCGCCTCTCCTCTCAAGGCTTGGCCCGTCTGGTTTTGGTGCTGGGGTGTGAGCCTGGCTGAGGATGAGGTGCAGTGTGGAATTAGGAATGAGCACAACGGGGGCGCCTGGGGGGCTCAGTCGATTGAGCGTCCAGCTTCAGCTCAGGTCATGATCTCACAGTTCATGGGTTCGAGCCCCGCGTCGGGCTCTGTGCTGACTGCCAGCTCAGAGCCTGGAGCCTGCTTCAGAGTCTGTGACTCCCTCTCTCTCTGACCCTCCCCTGCTCGCACTGTCTCTCTCTCTCTCTCTCTCTCAGAAATAAAGAAAACATTAAAAAAATTTTTTTAAAGAATGCACACAACCTTGGATTTCTGGAACATTCCCATAAACGTGCTGATGGTCCTTGCACTATGTGCTTGGAGAGACCCTGCCCTTCAGGGTGGGGGGAGGGGTGGCAGGAGAACCAAATCGTACCCCACCCCTGCTGCCCTTTCCCTATCAGTTCAACAGGGTATTGCCCTACCTTGGGTTCTCAGTGGTTTATTTTTTTAAGGATTGTTTATTTTGTGGGGGGAGAGGGGCAGAGAGAGAGGGAGACGGAGGATCTGAAGCAGGCAAGCAGGCTCGTGCGGATGGCAGGGCTCAAACTCAGGAACTGTAAGATCATGACCTGAGCCAAAGTCCGTTGCTCAATTGACTGAGCCACTCAGGCGCCCCGTCCCAGTGGTTTTTAAACTTGTGCCTCCTTTGGATAAAGGTGGAAGTTTCCGTCACAGGTAAGTGACAGTAAGTGAGGCAAGTCTCACTCAGAGGCCAGCCTGGGGCTTGGAAACTGCCTAGCCCCATTACCTGCCCACAGGCAGCCGGGAGGTGGCTCTCAGATCTGGTCTCCGCTCATTCCTAGACACGGCACGGTTACAGATCTCTGGTTCAGTTCCCTTAAGGTCAGAAAACTTATTCTTTATCACTTATGTTCTTTTACATTTGTCAAGAATTGTTCTGTGGCCAGCGTTGCTCCATTGTGGGGCACGACCCCTACGCACCTGGATGCATGTCCGCTCTGCGGTGGTGGGACGTGGGGCCCCATGGGTACCAGGAGCTCCCGGCTGCCGGCCGCCCACGGTGTGGTGCAAACATTCCCTGCCTCTCCTCCGCTTCCCTTGAGCGTGTTCCCCCGGCTGCTGTGAGGCTATCAGATCTGTTCTCATCGTGTGCAAATGCCATTTCTTGCTTTCATTCTGCCAGGTGTTACTTCATGTATTTGGAAGCTCTTTTAAGAGGACTTATTCCTACAGGGGCGCCTGGGTGGCTTAGTCGGTTAAGCGTCCGACTTTCGCTCAGGTCATGATCTCGCGGTTCGTGGGTTCGAGCCCCGCGTCGGGCTCTGTGCTGACTGCCAGCTCGGAGCCTGGAGCCTGTTTCAGTCTGTGACTCCCTCTCTCTCTGACCCTCCCCTGCTCACACTGTCTCTCTCTCTCTCCTAGAAATAAATAAAACATTAAAAAAAAATTAAAAAAAAAGAGAACTTATTCCTACAGACTTATTCCTTCCTTATTAATTGACCCTTCTATTACTATAAAGTATTTTTATTTATTTTTGGTCATACTCTTTCTTTTGAAGTCTACCATATCTGATAAAATTAGAGACACCCTGGTTCCTTATGCTCATTATCTCATATCTTTGTCTATTCATTTGCTGTTAACCCACCTGTGTCCTTATGGTTGAATGGAGTCATTTCCAGATAGTCCAGTCTCACTTTTTATAAAATTAAAAAAATGTTTTGTTATTGTTTATTTTGGGGAGGGAGGAGGGGCAGAGAGAGAGGGTGACACAGAATCTGAAGCAGCTCCAGGCTCCGAACTGTCAGCTCAGAGCCCGACTCGGGGCTCTATCACCAGATGGTGAGATCATGACCGGAACCGAAATCAAGAGTCGGAGATGCCTAACCGACTGAGCTCCCAGGTGCCCCTAAATCCTTTATATATTTTGGATATTGACCTCGTATCAGATATGTCATTTGCAAATATCTTCTCTCGTTCAGTAGATTCTTTTGTTGTGTTGGTGTCTCAGTCCGATGAGCAAAAGCTTTTTCTTTCTGTGTGGCCTCAGTCGTTTATTTTTGCTTTTATCCCCGTCACTTGCAGAGACAGAGCTGGGAAAATGCTGTCACTGCGGATGTCGAAGAAATCACTGCCTGTGCTTTCACGGGCTTTTCGGTTTCGGGTCTCACATTTAGGTCTTTAATCCGTTTTGAGTTTATTTCTGTGTGTGATGTGAGAACGTGGTCTAGGTTCAGTCCTGTGCATCGTGTCCAGCTGTCCCAGCGCCGTTTACTGAAGACGCGATCTTTTCCCTGTGGTATATTTCTGCTTCCTTTGGTTGTAGACCATACGAGCATGGGTTTACTTCTGGGCTTTCTATTCCATTTCATTGATCTATGTGTCTATTTTTTGTCAGTATCATACTGTTTGAACCACAAAAGACCCTGAAAAGCCAAAGTAATCTTAAGGAAAAAAAAAAGGGGTCGCCGGGGGGGGCTCAGTTGTTAAGCGTCCAACACCTGATTTCAGCTCAGCTCATGGCCTCACAGTTTGTGAGCTCCAGCCCTGCGCTGGGCTCGGCCATGACAGCGTGGAGCCTGCTTGAGATTCTGTCTTTCCCTCTCTCTCTGCCCCTCCCCTGCTCACACACTCTCTCTCTCAAAATAAATAAATAAACATAAAAAAAAAAAGAAGAAAGCTATAGATATCACAGTCTGAGATTTCAAGATATACCACAAAGCTGTAATAACAATAATAATATGGTATAATCAAATATATTTATTATCATACGTGTTAAAAAACATCTATCTTTTTAGCATTTCTATCATTCTGACTTTCTGGCAACACCTTATTTGCTTTCTTTTATTTGAAAATGTCTTTATTTGGTCTATTCTTTTTTTAATATAATTTATTTACATTTGTAGCAATCTCTGCACCCCGCATGGGGCTTAAACTCAACAACCCTGAGATCACTGACTGAGCCAGCCGGGTTGCCCCCGTTTTATCTATCCTTAAAGGATGTTTTTGCTAGATATAGAACTGTAGCTTGACAAGAGTGTTGTTGGTTTTTTTTACCCGAGCACTTTGAAGATGGCATTCCACTGTGTTCTGTCCTGCACTGTTTCTGACTTCTGAGAAGTTCTATATCATTTACACTCCCTTCCCTCGAGCGCCACTCTTCTCTGGCTGCTTTCAATACTTTCTGCTCTAGTTTGGTTTCCGTAGTTGTGCCTGGGTGTGGTTTTCGTTGTATTCATTCTTCTGGTCACTGAGCTGCTTGAATCTGTAAAGTAACGTCTTTTACCAAATTTGAGACCTTTGGGCTATTAATGTTTCACGTTTTTTTCTGCTTCCTTCTCTCTTTCCAGTCCTCATGGGACTCCAACAATGTATTTGTATTTTGTTATTTTCTGTTTAGATTTTATTTATTTATTTATTTATTTATTTTAATGTTTTATTTATTTCTAGGAGAGAGAGAGAGACA
>NW_027529647.1:4150603-4160347 GCF_008692635.1 Crocuta crocuta
TTGGGACTCCGGTCTGGGAGCTGCCAGACCCTGGTGGCCCTGCTCCAGCCACTACAGGGAGGAACCTGGAAAAGGGGGCTCCTTCTCCCAGGAGGCCCCCCCAGCCTTGCCTGCATCTGCAGCTCGGGTAAACTGAGGAGGAGTGCCAAGGAGAACCCTCAGACCGGAGGCCCCCCGGCCCTGGCACACATCGCGGCTCCTGTCACCCTCTGCACCTTAGCAGGAGGCCAATAATCTGCTCTGGTTACCGTGCTCCCCTGCACGTGGGCCTCATCCCAGGCTCGCTGTTGCCGAGGGCCTGCAGGCATTGACTGTACCTCCATCTTCTGGTTCGTGGGAGCCCACGCCCAAGACAGGAAGTGCTCCTTTGCCAGATAAAACAGGGATAAATAAGAACCACGTGCTGAACTTTAAAAAGTAAAAATAAAACAACAACTAATGTTTATTTATACATAATTTTAAGACTATGTACTTCCTCCTTTTTTGGTGGGAAAATGATTTTCCTTTTTATTTATTTATTTATTTATTTATTTATTTTCTATGAGCGAGAAAGAGAGACAGCGTGAGCAGGGGAAGGTCAGAGAGAGGGAGACACAGAATCTGAAGCAGGCTCCAGGCTCTGAGCTGGGAGTCAGCACAGAGCCCGACGCAGGGTTCGAACCCACAAACTGTGAGATCATGACCTGAGCCGAAGTTGGGCACTTAACCGACTGAGCCACCCAGGCGCACCAGGAAAATGATTTTTCTAATAATAGATGGTATTTGGACTGAAAACAACAACTTTATTTTGGTAAAATAAAGATTCAAAAACCTTATGTTGTTCCCAAAACTTTGGGGTAAACCGTTCCTGTGAAGCCAGAGGTCAGGGCACCCTGGTCCAGTTTATGGCGACGAGGCGGGGCGCCTCCAGACCTTGCTGGGCTGACCCACTCCTGCCTCTGGGTGACCTGCGCTGGGGGGTGGGGTGAAGGGAGCTCCTCTGACCTGGGGTCTTCACAGGGCCTCCTACACTTGGAGGAGGAATACATGCGGGTCCCGGAAGACAGATCGGACGGAAGAGAGCAGGCAGGGTGTCTGGGGCCCCTGCCTCTAGCTGGAAGGGAAGCCGTGGGAGTCGGGGCCAGATGCCAGCTGGGCCCTGGGTGCCAGCACCGCTTGCCTGCAGCCACCAGGAAGGGGGGGAGGGAGGGAGCCTGGAGCTGGCAATGAGAAGGTGGGAGGGGAGGGTGATGGGAGAGAGCTG
Organism: Crocuta crocuta; assembly: GCF_008692635.1. Lineage (NCBI taxonomy): Eukaryota > Metazoa > Chordata > Mammalia > Carnivora > Hyaenidae > Crocuta > Crocuta crocuta. Next base: position 4,151,847 of record NW_027529647.1, read on the forward strand.
GCTGCACTTTCTCTGCCTCCACCGGGTGGTCCTGAGGCCTCGGTGGCATCCTCAAAATCCAGGTGCTGCAGCTCTTCCTCTGATTATTTGAATAAAACTGAATCGTGGGTGGTTTTCTTGTTGTTGTTGTTGTTGTTAAGTTTTGACATTTTTATCCACAGCAAAGATAATAATGTTTGTGGCCAGACAGGGGCTGTGTGTGGGGAAAACCCCTCTTCTGCCGCTCTGCCTTCCCCTCCTTGTGAGTGGACGTCGACCCGCTCGGTCTGCACTCACAGAGCCGGAAGCGGACCCGAGAGCCTTCCAGGCGGGAAATGGGACGTGCCCGCGTTAGCCGGCACCTGGACTGTCCCCGCCAGTAGTCTGCTGGAGTCCCGTAGGCCAGGATGGAAGTTGTGCCGAGATTCACTTACGTCTGTGTCATCGTCCGCCACGGCTGAGGGGGGTCACACGGAGCTCCCAGGCCCCCACCAGGACGCAGCCTTCTGCAGTCAACGCCCCGTGTGTCTGTCCCGAGGGTCCCGTGCTTTTGCACGCGCTCACGCTGCCACGGTAACCTTGTGAAGGCTGAGGCGCCCGCATCCCCTGGGCACCTGCTGACGTGTGAGGCCTTCTGACAGATAGCGTGTTTGGGTGTGAAAACTACACTGGCAGCTTGACAGTCACCGGGGTGTCTGAACAGCGCGCCCGAAGCGGCCGCTGGAATCTTCCCTCACCCTCTCCGGTGATGGCCTGTATATAGCGTGAGTCTAGTTTTCTTTTGGTTTCAACGTATAAACTTCCTTCTTAGGTAGCCCTTTATCACATGCATGGCACATACACTCTCCCGTGTGTCTTTTGACTTGATGACTTTTATCCTACTTTTTACTTTCACAGCTTTTATACTTATGCAACATTTTTTAAAAGTAATCTCTACCCCCAAAGTGGGACTTGAACTCACAACCCGGAGATCAAGTCAAGTGCTTGGGGCACCTGGGTGGCTCAGTCAGTTAAACGTTTGGCCCTTGATTTGGGCTCAGGTCATGATCTCACAATTCCTGAGGTTTGGCCTGCTTGGGATTCTCTCTCGCTCTCTCTCTGCCCCTCCCCTGCTCACTCTAGAAAAAAAAAAAGTCATGTACTCTACCGACTGAGCCATCCAGGTGCCCCTACTTACATAACATTTTTTAAAATAACAATTATATTTTATTATTTTAAATGTTTATTTATTTTGAGAGAGAGAGAACAAGTGAGGGAGGAGCAGAGAGGGAGGCAGAATCTCAAGCAGGCTTCAGGCTGTCAGTGTGGAGTGAAACGCGGGGCTCGAGCCCACGAAATGTGAGATGACCTGAGCTGAAGAAATCAAGGGTGGGTCACTCAACCAACCGAGCCACCCAGGTGCCCCTTTTACATAACATTTAAAAAAATGTAGTCAAACGAGTAACTCTTCCTTCAGGATTCCCCAGTCCCCTGTCCATCTTGCTTAGTAAAATATTTCCCTTTTATCTAAGGGATGTGTTCTAAGTCCTTAGAATTAATTTTTCTATGTGATTTGAAGTGGAATTCAAGAGCCTCTCCCTGGTCAGGACCCTCCCCAATGGGGGTCTCAGCTTCCCGCCTTTACACGGAGGCCCTCCAAGGCGGTCGTGGGGTTCTTCCCACTGCTAACGCTTTGGTACTTAGCACAGGTCTCCGGCCTCCAGCGAGGCCTCCAGGTCCATCTACAAACTCACCTGCCCCCAGACACAGCACTGGGACAGGGCGTGTCTGTCACCTCCCCTCCTGCCTGGTGGGGACCTTGGGCACAGGAGCCTTACGCTGCAGGCACACACTCAGGGCAGGCCCCGCGCGCGCGGGGAGGGCCCGTGGGGGACGGGAGCCCCGCCCGGGGCAGAGCGGCCCCCGGTGCCCAGTGCTGACCACAGCTGCTGTCCCGGCAGGACTCTGCGTCAGCACGGTGCACCGAAACCGCCGCTCAGCAGACTCCCAGAACTGACCTCTGTCCCTTTAAATTGAGAATGGCCAGGGAGTCCCCTGCTGCCCGGGGTGAGGAGGGCCCAGCCAAGATCCCGAAGGAACAAAGGGTCTCTTTGACGGCTTCACACCTTGGCCTTTGTCCTCCCTGGGACTCCACTCTCCACCCCACTTCTCCAGCGCGGACTTGACTGGCTGCGTCAGTTTCTCCTTCCCTCCCTTCTTCAAACTCTCACAAACAACCCCCAGCCGCCTGTCCCAAGCCGTGCAAAATGCAAAAAGGTACCAACAGGTGAAGCCCCTCCTTCCAGCCCCTGGCCATCCGGTTCCCTCCCCCAGTCACTCAGCACAGCCTGCTGCCTGATGCTTCCCGTCATTCCACCCTTCGGTGCAGGCAAATTAAGAACGTCTTCCTACAGAAACGGTAGCTTTCTGGACACCTCGTTCTGCCCTTTTCTTGTTTCAGCTAAAGGTACATCTGGTAGATGTCCAGTCAGTACAGTTTCTCTTTCAGACCCACTCGTGTCGTGTCAGTGTTTGGGTCGTGGTAGGAGTGTTCGTGATTTGAACGCGCCATTGCCTGGTGACCAGTGCCCAGCCGTATGCTGGACCCCATGCAGCCTCGCCCTCCAGGAGCATCTCTGCAGGAAACACACAACGGTGGGATGCGTGAGGCAAAGCTATGTGCTCTTGTCACTTTGCTGAGTCGAGAGGCTTCCGGAAGCTCTAACTGCTGCTGGCTAAATACAGGGATGATTATGGGTCCCCAATCTCGCACTGCCAAGGTGATCAAGCTTTCTGAACTTTGCAGGTTTGTTAGATGTAAGAAAAACAGGCATCTAGGTGCTTTTCAACTTGCATTTCTCTAAGGACGGAGAATGGAGCCTGTTTGCATAGCCCTTGCAGGAGTCTCCTGGGATTTATCGGAGAGGGGACTTTGTTAGTCATATGTGGGGGCTCTACGTTATTAAACTCTTTATTACTGTCAGTCGTATTGCGATGGACCCCCTTGCGGCAGGAGCTGCAAGCCTGACCTTCCCAGGTCATGGATTGTGTTTTGACCTTGCTTAACGCAGAAAGCTGTGGAAGCTTTGATTTCACGTAGTTGAATTTCTCAGTCTGGCCCCTAGTCTTCTGGGTTTGAGGAAATGCCTTCGCTTCCCCAGGACTCTAAAAAGTTCCCCCAACTTTTCTTCTAGTCTTTCTTTTTAACGCCTAAATCCATAACCTCTTTGGAATCTAACCCAATGTGAAGGGTGAGGGGTGAATCCCACTCACTGATCCCAACGACCACCTTAGAAATTCCCATACATACAAGGAGACACCGCATTTTTCCATAAAAGTCTTCTTCACACTGGCTTGTAGCGGGACCGGTTTCGTGGTGCGAAGGGTGTGAAGGGCCGGGAGGCCTGGCCTGGGCAGTCCTGCTCTCAGAGTCAGGCCCAGGGAGGCGAGGCCCAGGCGCCCAGGAAGCGCCGGTGGTGGTCGCCAGTTTCCACCCGCGCCCTGCGCGCCCAGCCCCGCGGCCATCAGCGCTCTTCTCCTGCTCACCCGTCAGGGAACCGGACGCACGCGTCGCGTGGACGCCAGGAACTGCATCCCCGGCCTCAAATGTATAGTGTGTTCCAATTCTTTCTTTTTTAAAAAAATTTTTTAACTGTTTTTTTTTTATTTCTGAGAGAGAGAGCGCGTGAGCAGGGGAGGGTCAGAGAGAGATGGAGACACAGAATCTGAAGCAGCTCCAGGCTCTGAGCTGGCAGTCAGCACAGAGCCCGACGCGGGGCTCGAACCCACGAACCGCGAGATCATGACCTGAGCCGAAGTCGGACGCTCAACCGACTGAGCCGCCCAGGCGCNGAAGAAGCTGGAACCCAGAGAAAGGGACACTCAAGGTCACAGGAGGTCTGAGGTCTGAGCTGGGACTGGGGCTGGACCCCCTGCCTTCCAGCCCAGGCACCTCATGGCGGGACCCATCTGCTGGGCTGCCCCCAAGAGCACAGAGGACACCCAGGGTGTTTCTGTTCTGTGGGAACCCCAAGAGGGAGGGTGGGGGGGGCACCATTTGTGGGGTTGGACAGCTGCCCTGGTGCAGGATGTGCTCAGTCAGTGGACACTCCCAGGAGGGGCCTGATCCAGGGTGGGGCCACCCCAGGAGACTCAGAGCCAGCCCTGGACAAGTTGGCGTGACACAGACTGAGCGCCAGGGCGCACGCTCAGAGGGGGAGGGGAGCTGGGGAGCGACCGAGGTGGAGACCCGAGAGCCGCTCCGAGGGTGGGCACAGGGGCGAGCCCCAGGCCGGGGCCACAGGCAGTCTGCAGCCTGGGCCCCTGCCCTGTCTGCGCCACTCTGCGTGGACACACGCCCACCAGAGCACGGGGAACGGCTGCCCCCTTGTCTTCACAGCTGGCCAGTCTTCGGGCCTGGGGTTCCTCTCCCCCCCAGGTCTCTGCTCGCCACCGCCCTGGGTTGTCGGGGATTTAGGCTCTGATCAGGTCATCGTGGGTCTGAACAGGTGGCAGCCTCCAGACCTGAAGCCCCTCATCTGGCGGGGGACCCATGCAGGCCGCACAGCAGGGGCAGGGCAGGCTCTGAGGAGGCGGAGGGACCCTCCTGGTATCCGCGCTGGTATCTGGTGCCCAGGGCAGGTGTGACGCGGGGCCGGGCTCCCACCCTGCACACTTCCTGCGGCCCTCGGCCTCCATCTCGGCCCTGGACTTGCCGGGGCTGCATGGTGAGGGGGACCGAGTGAGGCCATGCAGAAGGTGGGTCTAGAGGGCAGGCTGGATGCGGCCTGTCCTGCTTCTAAGGTCTGAGGCATCTGGGGTGACGTGCTGGGGGACTCGTTCTGGAAGCTGCCGTGAGCGATAAGGGGTGCCTGGTGGGTGAGATGCCGGCTATCTGGGCACAGTTGATGGAGAAATGGCTTCAGGGTCCAGCAGTGCCCTGGAGAGATGGATGGCGATGGCGGGGGTGGCGCGATTTGGTCTTGGGTGCATGGAAGCTGGGTGGGAATGTGATGGCAGAGGGAAAGCTTGTGAGTCCTGGGCACTTGCCGAGCCAGGGCCCGCTGCCGGGTTGGGGCCTCGGGGGACGGCGATGGGTCAGGGTCAGCCACCTGGCACCCGCCACGGCTTCCGGCCTCTCCCCCCAGACCCCGCGAGGAGGTGGGGGCCCTGCTGATGGTGCCGTCTCCCCGCAGACGTCCGGCTGGTATCGGAGCAGTTCTCACAGTCCCCGCAGAAGCTGTCTTTCTACAGCTGGTATGGCAGCGCCAGGCTCTTCCACTTCCGCGTGCCCCCCGACACCGTGCTGCTGCGCTGGCTGCTACAGGTGTCCCGGGGCAGCGGTCCTGCGTGCTCAGACGTGGAGATCACCGTGTAGGTGCCCCCGCCTGCCTCCCGCCCCCGCCTGCCCAGACTCGCCCACGGGCCGCACCTGACACCTGGCTTGCTCTCCGGCCTCCAGGTACTTCCGCTACGGCGCCCCTCCCGTCATCAACCCTCTGGACACCAGCTTCCCTGCCAACACCTCCGTGCAGCCCTCCTTCTTCATCAAGATGCTGCAGAGCAATGCTTCCGTTAACCTGTCCCACCCAGCGCCCGGGGACTGGTTTGTGGCTGCCCACCTGCCGCCCTCATCCCAGAAGATTGAGGTGAAGGTGAGGGAGCTGTCTTCCAGCGATGGGGGCGGGCGGGGCAGGACCCCTCAGTGCACGAGCGCCCAGTCACTGTCGTCGACCTCCTCAGGGCAGACTTTTCCCTCCAGCCTGCTGCCCTGTTCCAGTGCAGCTCTGCCCCCCACGCCTGGGCTCTGGGGTCTGGCCCTGACCCCGCATGTCTGCATTTTCTCTGCCTCCCCTACCAGGGTTTCGTTCCCTCCTGTGCCTACGCCTTCCAGCCTGACATGCTTGTGCTGCGGGCAGTCGAGGTGTTCATCCTGGAGCCTGGTGTGCCCCTTCCACAGACTCTCCTCTCCCAGCCCAGCTACCTCAAGTGAGCGGGGCCCTTGGGGGAGGCTGAGCCTCCGGGTTTGGTAGAGCGGGCGGTCCCACTCTCCGTGTGTGGGCCTGGGTCTCAGGGCCAGATGCCCAGCCCCCTTTGGCCAACGACCCGAGTGCAAATGACGCAGGAGGGTGGTGGGAGTCGCAGAGCCTGAGCAAGACTGTATCCCCTTGACCACAGAATCTTCATCCCTGCGTACACCCAGGAGCTGCGGCTGGAGCTGCAGGGCTGCATGACCAGCGGGAGCCTGGGCTGCCCCGTGCGCCTTACCGTGGGCTCAGCCACCCTGCCCAGAAACTTCCAGAAGGTGCTCACATGCGTTAGCCCCGGCTGGGCCTGCCACCTGCTGTTGCCCTCGCCGCCCTGGGACCGGTGGCTGCAAGTGACAGCCAAGAGCCTGGTGGGGCCTCATGTGTCGGTGGCTTTCAGGGCTGTGGCTGCCCTCACAGGTGGGCTGCGTGGAGACGGCAGGGTGCGGGTGACTCTGCCCCCTGGCGTCCCCCCCCCCCAGGCCTGCCTGCGGCTGAGCCCCTTGTCCTCCTCACAGCCTGCAGGCCATGGACTCTGAACTTCCAGCACCTCTTGCAGAGCGGCACCAACCAGAGCTCTAACGCCTCCTCTGGCCTGCTGCCCCCCAGCCCTGGCTCGCGTGGCCCAGGCAGGAGCGGCGGGCTGGGCGGCGGGCCCTTCTGCCTCAGGAGCTACCCGGTCATCCGGGAGGACATGGACGTGGTGTCTGTGCGCTTCCGGCCTGTGGACAGGGCCTCGCTGCTGGTGCGGCCAGCTGTGCCCTCGGTGCTGCAGCTGCTCCTCAACACGGGCATGGACAGCGGTGGCACCCTCACCGTCTCCCTGCAGGCCAACCAGGTATCTTTGTCTGGGGGCGTCCCCCGGCCGGGCTCAGCTCCGGGCTCGGACCTGGCCGGGCTGAGGGATGCTGCTCGGGTCTTCCCGCGCTGACCTTGGCATGGAGACAAGGTCAGCCTTTCGGGCAGGTGTTGGGGCAGAACAGGGGTTCTTTCTCAGGAAAAGAAGGCCTGTTCTCTGGGCTGTGCCTAAGGGCATAATGGGGCTGCGGGTGGGGCCAGGCTGGGTGTCCCCAGGCCTGGAAGGAAGGGTCCCTGCAGGGCCCTGGGCCAGCAGGAGCCACAGAGAATGGTGCCCAGCACAGACAGAGGGGGAGCTCAGGGCAGACGCCCTGTGGCCAGGGCTGACTGCGCACGGCCTCCCCTTCCAGACCGCGGTCACCAACAACACCTCGGTAGCGGTGTGCGTGAACGCTGCCTCGCCTTTCCTCAGCTTCAACACGTCGCTCAACTGCACGACAGGTATGGGCAGGCGGCAGCTGGCCAGGCGACCCAGGGCAGCCCCTCTGGCCGCCTCTGATCACGCCTTCCCACTTCCCTACAGCCTTCTTCCAGGGCTACCCCCTGTCTCTGAGCGCCTCGTCACGCAAGGCCGACCTCGTCATCCCCTACCCAGAGACAGACAACTGGTACCTCTCCCTGCAGCTCGTGTGCCCCGAGAGTCCTGAGTAAGTACCCTCGGGGGCCACCGGCTGGGGCAGGCATCGGGACCATGCATTGGGACCCGGCTCTGAGTTCGGGAGGGGCCAGGCTTCCTACAAGCCACGTGGGGCCAGCCGCCCTCTGGGAGTGGTGAAGGGGACCTCTCCTCCGTCTGGTCACTCGGCTTGCTGCAGCCCTGGGCCTCGGGACACGAGGAGGGATCCCAGCCCAGGGCACAGCCCTGGGAGACTGGGACGCAGGGAGGGGCGAGGGGGAAAGGGCACCTCCGCCTCGGCAGAGCACACAGCGGAGGCTTGGAGCCTGGGCGCATCGAGTCTGGCTTCGTGCGTCCAAGAGCCTGCTGGGAGCAGTGACGGGGGACTGATGGGGACGGCAGCAGCCTTCCTGCGGCTCCTTCCTTGCAGGGAGTGTGAGCAGGCCTCGGTCCTGGTGGACACCACCTTGTACCTGGTGCCCTGCCTGAACGACTGCGGACCCTACGGCCAGTGCCTCTTGCTGCGTAGACACAGCTACTTGTACGCAGGCTGCAGCTGCAAGGCAGGTGAGTGCCAGCCTTGGCTGCCTCCAGACACTGGTTTGTTAAGTTTATTTACTTTGAGAGAAAGACAGCGTGAGTGGGGGAGGGGCAGAGAGAGAGGGAGGGAGAGAAAATCCCAAGCAGGCTCCGCACTCTCAGCGCCGAGCCCGATGTGGGGCTCGAACTGATGAACTGTGAGATGATGATTCCAGCCGAAATCAGGAGTCAGGCGCTTAACTGACTTAACTGCCCGGGCACCCCCACTTTTTTTAAAAGTATATTTAAGTAATCTCTCCACCATGTGGGGCTCAAACTCATGACCTTGAGATCAAGAGTTGCATGTTCCTCTGAGCCGGCTGGGCGCCCTGCCTCCGGACATTGTTGCCGCTGGCTTCCGAGCGCGGAGCCTTCCTCTGGGAGCCCGTGTAAGCTCTGTCAAGGCTGGAGAGTGGCTGCAGTACAAGGGCAAATCCCTCCTCCCCATTCCTACCTTGTCTCCT
>NW_027529647.1:4160484-4161553 GCF_008692635.1 Crocuta crocuta
GAGGGACCACCCCCCAGAGATAGTGCTCCCGCCTGACCTTGGCCTCCCCTGCCAGTACCTGCCCCAGCCTGCTCCTGGGTGAGGAGGGGGCCTCCCCACAGAGCTCTAGGTGAAGGGAAGGCCCTGAGGTTCAGAAGTGTCCCCCCTCACCTGGCCTCAGCCCCCTTGGCGTCACATTGGCCCACAGGCTGGCGTGGGTGGAGCTGCACGGATAACAGCACAGCCCAGACGGTGGCCCAGCAGAGGGTGGCCACCCTGCTCCTCACCCTCAGCAACCTCATGTTCCTGGCTCCCATTGCCATCTCCGTGCACCGCTTCCTCCTGGTGGAGGCCTCCGTCTACGCCTACACCATGTTCTTCTCCACGGTAGGCGCCTCCTTCCCACGGGCACACCCGCGGGGCCGGGGGCGGGGGCGGGGCTAGGCAGCCTCTCACCGCCCTGCCCTGCAGTTCTACCATGCCTGTGACCAGCCCGGGGAGGCGGTGCTGTGCATCCTCAGCTATGACACGCTGCAGTACTGTGACTTTCTGGGCTCTGGCGTGTCCATCTGGGTCACCATCCTCTGCATGGCGCGGCTGAAGGCAGCCCTGAAACACGTGAGTGACTCTGGACAGCTGAGTCTGGCCTCTAGGGCGCAGGGGCCCTGGCATGCAGCATGTTGAGGAAGAGACCAGAAAGAGGGCTCAGCTCTTAGAAACTTCTCATCTCCCGTCACGACCATTCGGCTGCCTGTAGCCGTGAGGGGGCTGGCTGCTTGGAGGATGCCACGGCAGGGCCAAGTGAGGCCCCCAGCCCGTCTCTCCCTGAGCCCCATTCAGAGAGGAGGCCTCGAGCCCCACCCCCAGGCCAGACCTCCCGACAAGCCCCAGCTGAGCTCCTGCAGTCCTGGTGCTCAGGACACTTTGGGGACTTTTCTGCATCAGCTAGCCTTGGCTGATAGAGACACACGCCCTGGTGCCTTGCCCGGCCGGGTTTGTGCCTCAGAAGTTCACCTGTGGACAGATCGGTGGGAGCGATGGGTCCCAGCAACGCAGGAGCTGAGGGGGGGGGCTCCCTCCCGCCCCGCGG
>NW_027529647.1:4161592-4164005 GCF_008692635.1 Crocuta crocuta
CCAGTCCACCTGCTCCTGCTGGACCCCAATGACACTGGCCGAGGGTTCGTGTAACCCTGCGGTCCCCCTGCGTCTCACCCAGGTCCTGTTTCTCCTGGGCACCCTGATCTTCGCCATGTCCTTGCAGCTGGACCGCAGGGGTGCCTGGAATATGATGGGGCCTTGTCTCTTTGCCTTTGTGGTTATGGTCACCATGTGGGTAAGGAATTGGGGCAGGGCCAGGCCAGAGCCCCCCCCCNGGGCAAGAGAGCCCGGCCCCAGGTTCTGGCCGTGTTCCTGGGCCTGGGCCTGCGTCCTGCCAGGGGCACCGCGAGGGCCCAGCGCGGCTTCGCACTCAAGGCCCAGGCGCGAGACCTGCGAGGTCTGTGTGCCCCTGAGTCCTCCCCGAGCAGCCACACACGGTCACGCTGCCCAGACCCGGGTGGGCCCCGGGGAGCCGCGGCCACATCCTCCTCTGCCGTCGCTCACGGGGCGTCTCCTCCAGGTGTACCGCTGCGGGCACCGGCGCCGCTGCTACCCCACCTCCTGGCAGCGCTGGGTCTTCTACCTCCTGCCCGGCATCTCCATGGCCGCTGTGGCCGTGGCCATCTACACCTCTATGATGACCAGTGACAACTATTACTACACCCACAGCATCTGGCACATGCTGCTGGCAGGCAGTGCGGCCTTCCTGCTCCCGCCGCGAGAGCAGCACACCGAGCCCTGGGCCTGCTCGCAGAAGCTCACGTGCCGCTACCAGATCTGTAAGAGCCACCGAGAGGAGCTGTACACGGTGACGTGACGCGGCGTGGCCGGCTCCGGGACACCCGCGGCTGTGATGATGACCTCTCTGGCCGGGGCAGGACCAAGGGAGAGAAGGGCCTGTCCGGACTGATTTCCAGCTGAATAAAATTGCCCTGCGCACCCCTCCGCGTCCTCCTGGGGAGGGGACCACACGTCCCCCCTCCCCCGTGCCTGCCGGGTGCTGGCTCCGGTGTCTGCGGGGGGGGCCCTGGGGCCTGGGCGGGCTGCCCGGAGACCACAGGTACCGTCCAGGGGCCGGCTCTGTGTTCTTCTGGCGTAGATATGGTTGGAGATGTGGAGAAAGACTCCCCGTTGCCCCATTCCCGGGTGAGGTTGTGATGTGAGTGAGACCCCAGGGGACAGGGGAGGCCCGAAGCATCCCCCGCAGGCCCCGCCCCACTGAGCCTGGGCGCTGTGCCCCCGCTGCGTCCTGGCTCCCTGACTCGCGCCTTCCGCGGCCGGCTGGCCATGCTCCCCGCTGATGCAACAGTGTGGGGGGAGGTGTGCGTAGTCCCCAGGGAGCTGACGGGCGCCGGGCTGCCACGAGTGACACGGAGAGGCTGCCCTTTGGCTGTCTGGTCCTGCCCTGCCCCTCCGTTGGCTCTCAGCCTTGGAGCAGCAGGCCCTGGAGAGGGGGAGGGCTGCTGAGCCGCTCTGGGGGTGTGGTCCCACAGGGCACACTTTGGCCCGAGTCCGTGCCTTCAGCCTCCTCTGGGGTTCCTGGGACCTCGTCTGGAACCCAGAATGACAGGTCGCTCCCCAGAGAGGAGGTGATGACTGTAGGTAGCCCTGCTTGGGCGCACCTGTGTGCTCGGGGTAGGGCTTCCCAGGGACCTGGCCCGGCCTCTCTGCTTCCGGTGCCCAGCCTCGCGCCTAGGACAAAACTGCAGAGCGCCGCTGCTACGGGCCCGGGAGTGCCCGGGAGTGCCGGCCGGGGCCGCAGAAGGCTGAGGCAGCTGAGGGCGGGCTGGGGGGCGCAGCCCAGCCCACCTACTGGCCTGCGGCAGTGGGGGGGGGGCACGGGGGGGCTTCCCTTCTTGGCCCAGTCCGCGGTGTGGGCCCCCTGGAGGCCTCCTCCACCCCTTTAACCCTGCACTTGGCCACTAGATAACTCCCTAGGCTTGTACAGGGGAAACATTTATATACGGTGTTTTGGGGGGTACAAAATATTAAGACATGAGGACATATTTTTATGTAGCTCTTATTTCGCTGTGATTGGTGAATTTAATATTTAATATTCTAAAGTGATATTTCAAGGCACAAGAGTTTTTCATCGATTTTCGCTCTCGGGGGAGGAGAGGGAGCGGGACCTGGGATGAGAAGCTCCGCCCCGCCGCGTCCCCGGCTCTCCGCGTGGCAGAAGGGGCCTCATTTGCCGACGGTGCCTTGAGCCACCGCCGTCACTGCCGGACATTTTGCACGGTCCCTAAAGGCGGGAGAGGGGGCGGGACCAGGGTAGACGGACGGGCTCTCCAGCCAGTCAGCGGCGGGTGGCGGGTCAAGCTCTGCGTCCGACTTCTGGTTCCGGTGGGGCGCGGAGCTTGGAAAGGTGCGGGGGCCGGTTCGCGGTTCGAGTCACTTGGGCAGAGCAGGGGGCTGCAGGTCGGGCCGGGTCTAGGGGCGGGGGGGG
>NW_027529647.1:4164118-4200653 GCF_008692635.1 Crocuta crocuta
GCCCCTGCACAAGGTCCCGGTCGGCCTGTGGAAGCAGCTCCGGCTGCGGGAGGGCATCTGCTCCCGCTTGCCCCGGCACTACCTGCGCTCGCAGGAGCAGGTGCGAACGCCCACCCCCGTGCACTACAGGCCGCACGGGGTTAAGTTCAAGATCAACCCCAAGAACGGGCAGCGGGAGCGTGTGGAGGATGTGCCCATTCCCATTTACTACCCCCCAGAGTCCCAGCTGGGGCTCTGGGGCGGGGAGGGCTGGATTCTGGGCCACAGATACGTCAACAACGACAAGGTAGGTGAGCAGGACGGGCTCGGGCGGGGGCGGGGGCGCTTCTNTGCTCGTGTGTGAAGCCATGTTTGCGGCAGACGTGACTGAACCCAGTCGGGTCTCCCGGGACAGGGTGGCCTGTACCAGAAACAGGAAGTGCAGAGACCCTGGGTGGATACCAGATCAAGTGTAAGGATGAGGAGCGAGATCTGTGTGTGACAGGAGGTAGGGAGAGGCCAGGTGTTCAGTCACCTGTCAGCCTGGCACGCCACAGTTTGTGTCCTTGACCCGTACAGGGCTGGCACTCCCACCTTCTCATTGCACTTAGGAGGGCCGAGAGATGGGCAGTGTGCCGTCCGCACTGCTCCGTCTCCGGTGGGAAACCTGCAGGGGCTGCTGAGCCCCCTGCGGGGTGGCTCCCAAGCTGGCATCTCCCTTTGCCCTTGGTCCCTTGGTTCCTGGTGTGGAATGTGGTGGCCTGTGAACCGCGGAGTGATGGTTGTACGTGTGGCACACACCCCCGCAACCCGGGCGTGGTCAGCAGGTGCCATACTGGCCGAGCAGATGCTGATCTCTGGGTCCACGGGTGGGAGCGGGTCGGTCTGGCTCCGTGTCCCGGCTCAGGTAGGTGCCCCGACACAGTCTCTGTTGCTCCCCTAGCTCTCAAAGAGGGTGAAGAAGGTGTGGAAACCACAGCTGTTTCAGCGCCAGCTGTACAGTGAGATCCTGGACACCAGATTCACCGTCACAGTGACCATGCGGACTCTGGACCTTATTGACGAGGCTTATGGGTTCGACTTCTACATCCTCAAGGCAAGCGGGGAGGTGGGGGCCTGTGCCGGTCAGCACACAGTGGGGTCTTCTGGCTAGCGAGGGGCGCTACTGTGTTGGGGGAGGGCCCCACCTCCTTCCCTGCTGTTGCACCTTCCTCTGTCCTCTGACGGCCTGGGCCCTCAGCTGCCCAGCAGGAGCCCGGTGGGGTTGCCCTCGGGTGGGCAGGGCCTGGCCAGCCACACCTGGCCCCACGCATAGCCTCCTGGCAGACTCCGAAGGAGGACCTGTGTTCCAAGTTCGGGATGGACCTGAAGCGAGGGATGCTGCTGCGGCTCGCCCGACAGGACCCCCAGCTGCACCCGGACGACCCCAAGAGGCGGGCCACCATCTACGAAAAGTACAAAGTAAGCGCTTTGGCTTGTACTTCTGCTCCTTGTGAGCCCCACTGGCTGGTCCCCTCGGCCCCATTGTGGCCTGCTCTCTCCTGTGCAGGAGTTTGTCATCCCGGAGGCAGAGGCCGAGTGGGTCGGCCTGACGCTGGATGAGGCTGTGGAGAAGCAGAGGCTCTTGGAGGAGAAGGTGAGCGTGTGTGAGCACCAGCCGAGGAGCACCGGCAGGCAGACGGGGTGGGGGAATGGACTGCCTCTGGGCCTCGGGCTAGCGGCCGCTGCACTGGGTGGGCCCCGCTGCCCTGACAGAGCCTTGGGTTCTGTGAGCGCGCCGTCCCCTCGAGGTCCCGAGCGTCTCCTGCCCGCCACCCCCACTCCCCCGGCTGGCTTCGTAAGTTGATGGACAGAAAGACTCTGGGTGGCACCTTTGGTTTATTTGGCCGCCTAGCATCTCCCTACCCTGGGGTCTTCCTGTTACTGAGTTTGAGGCTCTTTTTTTTTTTTTTTTTTTTCTTTTTAATGTTTATTTTGTTGAGAGTGAGAGAGAGAGAGACAGAGCACATGAGCAGGGGATGGGCAGAAAGAGACGGACACAGAATCAGAAGCAGGCTCCAGGTTCCAAGCTGTCAGCACGGAGCCCGACGCCCGGCTTGAACTCATGAAGCACGAGATCATGACCAGAGCCGAAGTCGGACTTTTTACCGACTGAGCCACCCAGCGCCTCTTGTTGAGGTCTTGTCGTGTCTGTACCCTAGAAGGGCCTGAGCTGTGGTCGCTGCTGGAAAAGGGAAGCCACCATGGGACAGCAGCCCTTGCCCCTGTTCTCTGCTACGTTTATCTGTAGCCATAAGGCCCCAAGGCAGGGAAGCTGGGAACAGATGCCTGATCCCTCTGTCCCCAAGGGAAGGTGGCCCCTGTCTCGTGGACAGGGACACCATCCTCTGGGCCGGTGGATGTAGCCAGGCCTGAGGGGTCCAGTCTTCTTGTGCCAGATTCCTCTTGGCGGTTGGCTGGCTGGATTCGCACCTTCCCCAGAGCCACGCGTCCTGACCCCGTCTCACTCCCGTAGGACCCGACTCCTCTGTTCAAGGTCTGTGCGGAGGAGCTGATTGAGCGGCTTCAGCAGCAGGCACTGTCGGAGCCAGTGGCGGTGCAGAAGAGAGCCAGTACGAGCTGAGCGCGTCCTCCCCTGGACAGCCGCGCCCAGCCACACCCCCTTCGGCACCGTGGACACAGCCTGGGGTCGTGGCGGGGGCCACGTTTGGGTAGTGGGTGAACCCATTCTTGCCTGCTGACTCAGCAGCTCCCAGGGTTGGGGGAGCTTTGTGGAGGCCCCACGGGGTCTGTTGCCCCAGGGTCTCAAGGTCTTGCTGTCTGTGCGGTACCCCCTCCCCCTGAAGTGGGGGCAGCACAAGTAAAGTCGGAGCCGGGCCGTGTGTGTGCTGCTTTCCTTGGAGGACCAGAGCGCCCCTGAGTAGTCCTCGACCTCGTCACGCCTGCCCCCGACACCGGGATGCGGCTGAGCCCCCTTCCCCTAGGAGGGACTCCAGCGTAGTTGAAGACATCTTGCAGCAGATCATTTCCCGCTTGCACCGCCCCCTCCATCCGGAGTGTCCTCCAGAGCCAGGGAGGCTGTGGCCTTACTCTGGGGGTGACAGGGAAAGATCTGTGCTGGCCACTCAGGGTGGCGAGTGCCACCCCTACCGGCTTGGGAGGTGCAGGGATGTGATTCCCAGCGGGAGGCTGGGCCAGGCACCCTGAGGCCCATTCCTGCTCTGAGATTTAGGGGTGCCTTGATCCTCTTCCCCAACCCTTCCCTGGGAGTACTGAGCATTGAGACCCATTCAGATCCCGCTGGGAGCACAGGGAGGGATCCCCCCGACCTGGTCCTGGCAGCTGATCAAAGAACACCCAGCTCTTCGGAGGGCGGTTGTGGAAGTGAGGACTTCTGGGCTATGTTCACAGAGGCAGAGGCCAGAGGAAGCTCGTGGCTGGGCCGTGTGCAGGCCTGGGCGGCAAACGAGCCTCAGGAGCGTCCTGGACACCGCCCAGCATGGGGAGGTCCTCAAACAGAGGGGCCTGCCCTTTGTGGAGTGAGCCCGGGGTGTCTGCGAAGCCAGCAAATGCTTTCATCGGTCCCAAGTCCTCTCGGACACGCCTCTGGACCCAGGTCTTGGTGCACACGATTGTTTTTTCCACGTGGTGTCCTAATGTGAGCAGTTTTTAGTTTTTCAAAAGTTTTACCAAAGACTGACGGTGCCCAGCCCAGTCGTGCTCCGGCCCCTGCTGGCCTGCGACGCTCATCCTGCCTCCGCGAACCCTGGCCCCCGGCTGTGGCTGGGCTGCTGGTGCTCCGGGCTAGCCAGCCCTCCTCACCCCTGCCTCACGGTTTCCGTGGTCAGCCCTGAACTGAGTCAGACTGATCCCTCTCCAGCCCGGCCTTTGTCCCGAGTCCCACCCCCACCCCCCATGCTGTGTGCCAGGACGTCCTCAGTTCCTTGGCCGTGGCTCTCAGCCGCGCCTTGCTCATGTGCCCTTTCCTACCCCAAGTAAGTCAAGGTTGGGGGAGCTCCTGCCAGGACCCAGTGTTTGTAATTGCTGGCACAAGGTGTGTGGCCGGAGCAGGGTGGGGACTAGGCTGCTTGCGGGACACGGCGGGGAGGGGGGCCCCTGGCCCGGGTCTCCCGTCTGAAGCAGAGGCCCCGCTGCAGCGGGGTCACCACACTTGGGGGCGGCACAAGGAAAGACTTCGGGCCGCCCCTCTGCTCTCCCTGGGGACGTGGGGTGACCGCGGGGACAGCCCAGACTGGCCTCCAGTGCTGCCGGTCAACAGGAGGAGTTTGGTGTGGACTCCGCGTGCACTCGCCTCCCCCTCACCTGCAGTGGGCCTGGCTGTGGCTGTGGCTGTGGCTGTGGCTGTGGCCCTCTCTGGTCGTGTCACTGTCAGTCTCCTCAAATTCCCACACATATCCTGGACTCAGGAAAGGTTAAGAGGCTCTCGGTGAATGACAGGTTTCCCTCCCTCCCCTCCCCTCCCCACCCCAAATGAAAGAATAACCCAGGTCTGGGAAGGCCTGTGGGAGGGAGAGTCTGCCACACACACGGTTTCCCTTCCAGAAGGCGGGAAGCGCACGCTCACACATGCGCCCCAGCCGGGAGCTTAGCTGTGGGAGACCGCCGGGCTCCGTTCCCCCTCCAGAGGCATCTTCCTCCTTCCTTTTCCTCAGGGGCCACACCTCTGCTAGTCGGCTATGCCTGTGTCTGTGGCGGCCTCCAGCCCCCTCCCTGGGTCCCTGCAGCCCCTCAGGCCTCTCTATTGGGCTGCTTAGTTGTACCATCCGAGGTCAAGCCTGCCGAAGCTGGAGCTGCCTTGCTTGCACTGGCCCCCAGTGGGAAGACAGGCTGTGCCCCTGTCCCTTCCCAGCCCCTCTAGGAGCCTGGGCAAGTCGCGCTGGTCCCCGTGTAGCGCAGCCATTCCAGGGCCGTGAGGGTTGTCCGTCACTGGCTACAGATGGAGAGGTCCCTTGACACCTGGGCAGTGGAGGGCCTTGACAAGTGTGACCGTCAACAGCATGATGTCCCGAGGCCTAGGAAGGACAGCTGCGGCCAGGAAGGGTGTGGCCCGGCCTGGGTCTCTGTGCCTGACCCCTCATCTTGAGGCTCTTGATGGAGGAGCGTTCGGGGGTGCCCTGGCTTGCAGGGTGGTGGCTGTGGAGACAACAGGCAGGGCTTCACATCCTGGCCCTGCGCCGGCTGGCTGTGTCCGGGTGCCAGGAGCCCGGAGGAGCTGTTGTGAGGCCTAGCTACCTGCAGTGTCCTCCCTCGGCCTGTGCCGCAGAGCCCCTTGAACCCTCTCTCCGAAGCTGGAGCCCTGGGTCAGATGAACTTGCTCAGCAGGACCAGCCCTGTGCCGCCTGGCTCTCTCTGCGACAGCACGCCAGAGCCCTCCCCCAGCTCTCCGTCAGCCCCTGGACCTCCGCCGCCTCCAGCCAGCCAGGCCTGTGTCCTCACTGAGAGCCTGCCCTCGAGGCTAGGGCCTCACTCCATGACTGAGCAGCTCAGGAGGGGCCGAGTCGGGGCGCTGGCTGAGCAGCTTCTGCGCTGTGGGGCTCGAGGCCTGGCCCAGCCCACCCTGAGCCCACTTGCTTCGGTGTGTTCCAGGGACCTCCTGTTTTGTGGGTCCCTCCGGCGCGGGCAGCGGCTTCCTCAGTCCCCGGCCTCTTCCCAGGGACTTGGGACTCACACCAGCTCACAGGCCGGTGGCTATTGCTCACTTCCTTTATGTTCAGCAGGTGTGGGCTGGGCCTGGGCCAGGAAGTGGGAGGTGGCTTCCGGGGCTCTCTGTTGGATTTCATAGGAGGCTGGACTCGTTGGTGCTGAGCCAGAAATGTTTGGACTCTCTCAGAGACGGGGTAGGTTGGCTCCAGGATGCTCGCTGCGCTGGTGCACCCGGGATGGTCAGTCCTTGGGGTAAAGCTGCACCGAGCCCTTGGTGAGAAGCCCTGGTCCTGGTCCTCGGGGAAGGCCTTCCCAAGGGGCTGGTGCTGACAGACCCCGGGGGTTCAGATCAAGGGAAGAGCAGGGACAAACTCACAGGTGTGTACTTCGTTTCTGCAGGGTTGGAAAGTGCCTGGTTTGACCAAAGTCTCAGAGTCCTGCTGGGTCGGGGACACAGACACTGGGTCTGTGAAGCCCAGGGCCAGGCTGGGGCCTCTAAACACTCGAGAGAGGGGATTGTGTGAGCCTGTCTGTGCGTTCAGTAGCCTAGCGAGAGTGTGGAGGAGGGCGTGGCAGGCAGAGAAGAAGCTGGCAGCCCCTTTGGGGGCTGAGGTGGATTGAGAGCTTGGCTCTGTCTCCCTTACTTGGGGAATTCTCACTGCCCTTCCTCCTGCTGCCCTCATCCATTATTTTCTCACCAGATGGCTTGGCCTTCAGCTCCTGGGGCAAGCCTGACCTGAA
Source organism: Crocuta crocuta (assembly GCF_008692635.1). Lineage (NCBI taxonomy): Eukaryota > Metazoa > Chordata > Mammalia > Carnivora > Hyaenidae > Crocuta > Crocuta crocuta. Next base: position 4,170,503 of record NW_027529647.1, read on the forward strand.
ATCCTTGTCGAAGGACAGGCTAAAAAGATATTGTTCCTGCCTTCACCAGGTGGTCAGACAGGACACGGAGTGGCCTCGGACACGTCCCGAGAAAGGGACAGGGACCCTTCACACCAGACATACAAGAAACATACACACACAAACACACACAAACACTCAACAGTTGGTATAGGAGTGGGGTCTGGTCATGCCTGACCCTACCCTCCGAGGGGACCCTGGTGTGGGCCCTCGGCGGCACCGCCTGCTCCCTCAGCAGTCAGAAGTGGCTCAGGGTGGCGGTGTCTAAAGGGGCTGGTTGCCATGGCTACCATAGGGTTCTGAGGCCGTCATCTGGTCCCCGCCTCAGCCAATCGGCGGTGGGAGCCCGCGCTGCAGCCCAGAGTCACACTCCTTCCTCCCAGCCACACAGTGGCCAAGAGCAGGGACCCGCGTCCTGGAGTGGCTGAAAGTGCTCAGGCGGACGGCCAAGCCCATCATGGCGGACCGCGGGACGGTGGGGCGTGAGCAGGCACACGGAACCAGGCAGGTGAGGTAAGCCGGGCGGGCAGATGGACGGACAGACGAAGGGGCGGACAGGTGGATGTGCTCCCTGCTGCCCATTGTTCTTATGGCTGAGGCCCTGCCCTCCACCCACCCTGCCCTGTGCACCCTCATGCTCACGCTTGCACACACGCCGGCACCCACCCTGGGACCCTCTCTCCCCGAACGTCCCAGAGGGTCATGGGAAGAGAGACAAAGGGAAGAGCACGAGGCGGGATGAATCCCACGGCACTGTGGTCCCGAAACCGTCCTCCTCCGTCTTTCACTCGGATTTCACATGGAAGCCGCATCAAAGACCCCCAGCTGGTCGGGCCCTTGGTGTGCCGGCCACCTGGCCCCTCTCCTGGCCCCGTCGACAGGGCTGGGCGACCAGCCCCGTCAAGTCAGTGCTGTTTCAGGAGCATTTTATTTTTGAAAAGGAAAAAAGAAGTGAAAAAGAGGGGGGAAAAATGTCCACCTGTACTGGGGAGCGGCCGGACGGGGATGGCTCAGAAGTGCCAAATCCCATTACTCGGACATTAGCGGGCAGGCCCTGAGAAGGCAGCTGCGATTAAGAGCTTGTAAATGGAGCGTCCTTTGGAGATCAAAGGGGGACATGCTTGTGTGTGTGTGTGTGTGTGTGTGTGTGTGTGCGCGCGCGCGCGCGTGTGTGCGTGCACGTGTGTGCAGGAACGTACACCACGGGGCGGCAGTAGTGGGGCTGTGGGCTGCAGCCTGGTGGAGGCTGGCGTGTCACCTGCCCACCGTGGCCATCCTCCATGTTGCTCGTGGTCTTGTTGCTGTGTGCCGTGTGTGGCCGTGCCTGCGGGTAGGACTGGGTGAGGCAAGGCCTGGTCCCCACCACGCCTGGGCCTTGGGCGGCCTGGCTGGGCCTCGGTCTCCTACCTCGGCCTCCTCCACCTTCCCCTGGAGTCTGGTCTTGCCCCCAAGTTTGACCCAGGCGGGCCTGCCACGAGCGCGGGCCACGAGCGCAGGCCTGGCTGCAGGCAGAGCAGAGAGTGAGGGACGGTAGCTGCCTGTCATGACCCTGACCGCCATCCTGTGGCCCGCAGAGGCTGAGAGTTCCCAGATGGCCTGGTGAGCACGTCCTGAGGTTCAAAGCCTCTGCCGGCAGGACTGTCGGGTTGTTAGGTAAACTCTGAGAAGCAAATCTTTTAATCCACTGTGGCTAATCCAGTGCACTTTTGTTTGCTGGGACGGATTCTGCAGCAACAAAGGGCCGGAGGGACCTCGGCGTACATAATCACAGACTTGGAACTGGGCTCCTAGGCAGCCAAGAGAGACATCTCTGGATAGCCCGGTGGGGGGCAGGTGGCCGAGAGGCCAGGCGCTGGCAGAGGTCGACCCGGAGGGTGTGGGCCCGGCTGCGGGGGAAGGCAGCCTGCCAGCCTGGGCTGGTACCTCCCTGCCTCCCATGACCAAGTCCCCTAGCTGCCGGCCCAAGGGGCTGCACGGGGCCGCTGGAGCTGAACGAGGCGTCTCCAATAGAAACGAGAGCCTACAGAGGGGCATGGGATGGGGGCTCCCGGTGCTGGGAGGGGCCTTTGGGCACCGGGTGGTCAGGTCACGGGAGGCCCTTCCAGGTGAAGGAACAGCGAAGACAAATGTGCAAGTCTGCCCGGTGTAAGCGTCAGTATGGCCAGAGGGCAGGTGTGCCCGAGACCAGAAGGGGAAGTGCCCCGGGGCCACCTGGGACGGTGGGACTTCAGCGGCTGCTACAAGCTGGGCTGAGGCCCCTGCACTCAGACGCTGTGCTTCCTGGGAAAATGGCGGTGGGGTTGGGGGAGGCCGGCAGGCCCTTCCTTCTTTGACCCAGGCCACTGCCAGCCGTTGGCTCCACCCTGAGGCAGAGGCTCGTTTGCGGACGGTCGCCCACAGACCTCTGGGGCCAGCAGGGTTGGGTCAAGACCCTCGCTTGGCCAAGAAGAGGTGCCCACCTTGCTGTAGATGCCTCTGCAGGGATGTGGGAGCTGGGTCAGCCCTGGCCGCACCCCTATGTCCCTGAGGCTCCCCAATTGGGGAGGTGCTGGGTTGGCAGGTGGGTGGGCTGCTCTCCCCTCCTGTCTCCCAGGCCCCTGTGGCTGGCAGGGGCCACTCAGAACTCACTCAAGTGCTGCCCTCTGATCACAAGCCTACTTGACCACCTCCTAGACTCCCGGACGTGTCCCTGGCATTGGGTCAGAATCCTCTGGGAAGGCAGTGTGGGAGGGGGTCCTGCTGTGCCCTTCTGCCTGCAGTGACAGGAACCCCTCAGGACACCGGGGGCGAGACCCAAGCTGGGGTGGGTGTGGATGGCACCCTGGGATGGAGTGTTCCGCCCTGGGCTACACGCCTGCTACCGCGTCCCTGCTTTCCTGTTGATCTTGAGACCTGACCCTTGACGCATGGGGGCCAGCAGAGGTGGGAGGCTGTGTCAGGTCTGCTGGGGGAGTTGTCTGTGCAGGGGACATGGGACGGCCAGCATTGGCCAGCTGGGCCTGGCACCCTGGAGCGCTAAGTGGGTGGGAAAAGGCACAGTGACTGCAGTGGGTGTTTCTGAGGCCCCGTCAGGTGCCTGACGGTGGCTGAGTGCTTCACACTTCCCACCTCTGCCATGGGACCTCCTCAGAGCACAGTCATGTGTGACCAGCCCTCAGAGCAGCTGACGACGGCCCCTAGGAGCAGGAGCTGTCAGGCTAGGAAGGCCTGCAGCAGCGGGGTTAGAAGGTGACAGTCACTGCAAGTGTCAACACTGAACTGACGCTGGAGGTGGCTTGTTTGAGGCAAAGCCCCAACCTTATCCCCTGGGCCCCCCCTCCCCCCAGCCTGGCCCTGGGACCAGGGTCACTCCTGGGGCATCAGCTTGAGGGAGCTTTAGCTGAAGAGCTCGTGAGAGAACCCCAAACAGCAAGAGGGATGTGAGATGCCAGTGTGGATGACACACTTGCCCCAAGGTGTGCAGGCCCAGAGCAGAGAGGCAGCCTGCCTACCGTGGGGTCAGCGCCCAGGGAGGCCCTGGCCCGCAGTGTCCACAGCGAGCGGGGCTGGCCAGCCCCGGGAGCTCAACTTGGTACCTTCTCCCTGGTCCTGGGGCCGACGTGCAGCGACCACAGCTGTCCCAGGACACGGGCTGCAGGCCAGCTCTGGCCTCTTCCCCAGGATCCTCAGCCGGCCACCTGGCCCCCGTGGGTTAGTTTATCCTGATCATGGGTAGAAAGACGGCCCCTGCTGCACACCTTTGTGGTTTCCGCGCGCTCGTGCCAGTCCTCTGGTCGCAGAACTTCTTCCTGAGTTCAGGAAGAGAAGAAGGGAATGCACCCCAACTCTGCACTCTGACAGAAACCAGTGTCAGTACTTGAGCATCTTTCTTTAGTCTTCCCGCCTTTACATACACGTGTTCTGTGTTCGCAGAACATGGGCACCCGGTGTGTGCGGTCTCCTAGCTTTTTCCTTGGTGTTCTATGTCATGGGCTTGTTGTGATGTCTCTGCACCCTTCTTTGGGCTGGGGATGGGGACATAATACCTGGCCCTCCCTCCTGGGCTCAGAACCGGTGAAAAAAGGACACTCAGGGAAGAGGGATGGAGCCCAGGGGCTTGGCTTATGGCCAGGACGTCAGCTAGCCAGTGTGGCAGGGGCTGTGCCTCCAAAGGGGAGTCCATGCCTCACTCATCAGAACTGGATGAGCCTCCCTCCCCCTGCTGGGCCCGGCCTTCCCCCCCCGCCGCCCCCCAACTGTGGACAAAGCAGAGGGCCAGGGGATGGAGAGCCCAGAAGGGGCTCAGCCTGAGGCTCCTATCCTTTCCAGGAACCCAAATCAGAGTGGCCCCTCCGGTCCTCCCTCCCGGGAAGACAATGGGGACGTGCCACACGTGCTACCCTAGTTGTGCAGCTTGCTCTCGGCTGCTGGTTTTCATCCTCGCACGTCACGCCGCGGTGGAAGAGCCTCACCCCACTCCTTGGCACATCTTGGATGATTTCTTTGGATCACTTTTTATAAGTGCTCTTCCTCAGCCAAGTGGACACACACATGTAAGACTTCAAAGTTCACTTTATTTCAAAGTACTCATTTTGTGTCTAAGTTGAAGAGCATATTTCACTTCTGCTCTTAAGTTCTTTGTGTAGTTCCTGGACGTCCTGAACAAACATCACGCACAGCTAAACACAAGCCTCTGCCGGCAAACGCCAGCACCCCCTTCACTGGGAAAGTGCAAAGCGGGCCTCCGCCCAGGCACTCACCTGTCCAGAAGTGAGGCTCCGTGGCTCTCTGTCTGGTTTCAGCCGTGGGTGGCTGACACGGTCCCCGGCAGGTCACCCCCGCTCCACTGCAGGCCCCCACTTCCGCCCTCTCTGCCTCCTCCTCTTCGGAGCTTCCCCGGGGCTAGCCCCACTCCCACCTGCTCAATCTCCCCTCCGTGCCCGCAGTTAGAGTCCGCTGTGGCAGGCCTTCTGACTCCCTTCCTGTCCCTGCAGGGCTGGGGCCCCAAGGAGCCGGGGGCCCGAGGGCCCTGCTCTGGTCCCAGGGCCGGGGGACACCTGCCGCCACGGGCCAGGACGAGGATGGACGTGGACACGACCCTGGGAGCCTGGCCTGGCCACAGCAGCAGCTCTGCAGAAGCAAGGCAAGCGCTGGGGACCTGCGTCTGGGAGTGGGGAGGCAGCCTGAGGGCCGATATCTGGGAATTCTTGCCGTCTGTCCAGCCCACCCAGCACTCCCTCACCCCACAGAGGTCTTGCTGTGCCTTGAAAGCCACCCACTAAGTCTTGTTTCCTCTAAGACTCCTAGGCTGAACGGGGCGGGACCCGGGGCCATCCCAGCTAGGTGTGGGTGAGAGTGACCCCCCCACTGCCAAGACCCTGGTGGGGCCAGTGTGGGTTCAGCAGCGTAGCTCCTCACCTACAGCCCCCGCCTTGTCCAGCCTGCCCTGAGGCATGGTGATGGCCGCGGGCGGCCTGGGCTCTGGGTGGGCTGGGGGTGCTTCGCCAGTGACCCTCACCCCTTGCTGCTCCCTTTCCTACAAAACCCTGGGTACCGGACGCTACGTTGAGACTTGGCATGCTGGCGATGGCTGGGAGCTGGCCCTGCCTCCACACCTGCTCATCCCAGGCAAGGCATCACCAGTGGGCAGCCGGGTGGGAGGTGGGCCCGTGGCGCACGGAGCCCCGAGTCAGGACTCCTGCTCTGGTCTGGAGACGATGAAGGATGTGGCTGGGCGGTGAGGGCGAGCAGCACCCAGGAGAGGACGCGGCGGCCTGCAGAATGGGGGTATAGCCACCCCCTGGCGGCTGCCAGGAGCTCCTCTTGAGGTGCCAGGCCCAGCGTGGCTCTGTCGAGCACAGGGTCCTGGGTGTCACGGGGGACACCAGAAGCAGTTCCTTAGGGGCAGTGATCAATTTCTGGTGCTCACGTCCTTCCCTCACGAGGGGCCGGCCGGGCTTTGCGGGTTGGGCAAGAGCTGCTGTGGTGACAGGGACAGGGGGATGGGGAGAGGTGTGGGGGTATAGGAAGTCCTTGCTCTCAGGCTTGCCTGTGGGAGTGTGACCCAAAGGCAGTGGTAGGAAGGAGGGCCCTTGTCCACACTCTGGATGGTGCCCGGGAGCAAGTGAGCAGGCAGGCCCAACTGGGTGGAGCCTCAGTCCACAGTTCTTTGCAGGTGGGGGCTCCTGTCCAAGTGACAACCAGCATTTACTGCCACTCAGCCCTGGCCTTGAGTCCAGACCCACTGGGGACTAAGGGAGGGTGGAGCCCCGGCCCACCTTCTCAGGGACTGGGCCACCGGGGGGGGGGGGCAACAAGCATGGAGAAGGGGGAGAGAGGGACTGGACCTTACCGAGGGTCAGCTCCAGGTCAGCCTGGCTGTGCCTTCCAACCGCCCAACTCCTGCACACCTGCTTCCTTCAATGCCGTGGGCAGTTGTTGGCCTTCCTGCGAGGGTCCTCCGGTGCAGGGCCGGCCAGGCAGTCCCCGAGCAAGGTCTCCAGTCCCTCCGGGGACCCTGCCCGCCCATGCACGAGATGCTCCCTGTGCAGGGGTGGGAGCCCGGTTGGGTGCGGGCCTGGCCTGTGGGTGCCAACTTCGGGAGCCTCGGGCTGGGGGACACCCGTGTGGGCGGCCGAAAATGGCTGAGACGTGGCGGGCGCCTCTCAGTGCCCGAGAGGGCCGCCCGTCCGCTTAGTGCACCGGGCCAGGCCTTCCCGGTGGCCACACACGCAGGGCGTCTCCACAGACGACCCTCCATACGCAGAAGGCCTGGGAGAGATGCGAAATCTCCCGTAGCCAGCTCCCGGGTCCTCGCCCGGCCGGGTGCCCGCGGCACTGGCCGCGCCCCTGAAACTTGGCCACACCCACTCCTTTGGCTCCGCCTCCGAGCTCAGGGCCCACCCCTCCGCCCAGGCACCGCCTCCACGCTGTTCGCCCTTCCCAGCACTCAGGTTCCAGGTCTCGCTACCCGCCCAGCTCCCGACGCCGGCCCAGNGCCGGGCGGGCCGGGCGCGGGACCCGGAAGACGGGCTCGAAGGGTGCGGGCTGGGGGCGCGTGCGGGGAGGCTTGCAGCACCGAGCAGGTTGTTCGGGCCGAGTGTGCAGACCGTGTGGTGTGCGAGGAAGGTGTGTGGGATTCAAGGCTATGAGGGCAGGTGTGTCAGAGGGGATGCTAGCAAGGGCCGCTGATATTGGGCTGTGTGAACCTGGAAAAGTGCGAGGTTCGGTTCCGAAAGGGCAGCTCCTTGCTCTAGGAGAGCGGAAGAGTGTAAGGAAGAACCTGGGTTCTGAGAGGGGGTGGGGGGCGGTCTTCTGGAGGAGGCCAGGGCGCGCAGCTGATGTGTTCGGTTGGTGTCAGTCGTGGGCCTGGGGCCTGTTTCGGGTGTGGGTGGGGTGCAGAGTAGCCGCCGTGTGCAGGGATCCCAGAGGGAGGCTGGACGGTAGCACGTCCCTTCCCTCTCCCCCGCGGCAGAAAGTAGGGATGAGTGAGTCTGAAACCCAAGGAGGGCACTCCCTCAGAGCAGGGGTGCCTGAGGCTGGTTCCAGCCTGTGGTGTGGCTTGTCTGAGTGGCTGGACTCTTTCAGATTGATGCCTTGCCCCTCAGAACTCTCTCCTGGGTGTGGGTCTTCGCTTCTCCCTCCACCCCACATTTGGAATTCAGTACCCCTGGAAGGCAGTGAAACTTTTAGCTGGGCACTGAGGACGTTAGAGGAAACACAAGCGTGCGCGCGCGCACACACACACACACACAAACTTTTCTCCACTCATCTCTAAGATAATTTAGGAAGAGTTCTTACTGTGCATCTCAGCCCCTCCTGTTTGGTTGCACGCTCACTCTGCCTCTTCAGGAAGCGTCTCAGGCCCTGTTTGGAGGAACACACGTGGTCCAAACCCGACCTCCCAGGATAGCGGTATTTGGATTTCAGTTTTAAGAACTTCTCTTCAGGGACAAGGATGGACAGGCATACAAAATACAATATTTCTGTTGGATTTTCAGCAGGTGTGGGTGTTTCTTGGGTTTCTAGCCTCAGAAAAGCCAAGTGGACTTTTTTGGGCTACATCGGTCATTGGGAATGTAGGTGGCGGAGGAATGGATTACACTGTAAAAACAGTGGCCCTGACCCTTTCCGAGTTTAATCAGTGGACAATTAGGAGAATGCCAGAGTCATGCTCTGTTATTTCCACACCCACATAAATTCAGAATTAAGTTACATTTGAGTGACGTAAACATACTCAGCTCCGTAGTGTTGAGCTGGCTGCCCTGGTACCCAGGGGAGGCCTTGCGGTGACTACAGGAGACTTGCATTCGGTATCACAGCTGCACGTTACTTTTATGGAATCCTTTTATTGATGGTGGTTACAGGCTGTTGGCCACATTCAGTGCTTGTGGGCATCTGACTCCATGTGAATTAATAGAGCTGCTTTATGTGTGATATGCCCATGTGTAGACACTGAGCGCCCGGTGTGCTTCTGTGTGGGCACCCCGAGACTGCAGGAATTAGAGTGCGTTCCGGTAACGGCAGCAATTCGGAGAGGTGTTCCCGTCCTGCCAGGGACACCAAAGGTCTTCTGTCAGTCGACAGCCAAAAATAGACGTGAGTTACAAGAACTGTATCTTCAGGGCAGTGAAAAACAGTTTAAAATGATTAGGGGGACTTGTTCACACATGGATTTAAATGTTAGCTTTTAAAGACAACCACGGTTTTGTAATAAAGGGCTAGAATCTTGAGTGTCTTGCTGTTTTTATAGTGCAATATTTCAGCATCTGTGAAGGGCTAACAGTTGGCTTTTCGGACGATTGTTGTTTGCCTTCATGTCCATGAATCAAATTTTCATCGGTGCCTGTTAGTTGCAAGACCTTGTGTTAGGTGCTGTGGGTCCTGTGGGAAACGGTTACTCAGGTTGCTCCTAATAATGTACACAGGAGGCATCGCGTCTTCAGAGCAGCCGACGGCAACGTGTAATTAACCTCCCATTGGAACACAGGGACTCGGATCTTTGTCAAGCCTGGTGAACTAAAGAGCCTCTCTCAGGGTGAGGCTCCGGGCCAGGCGTGGGCCCTCCTTCGCGAGAAGGCATCTCAGACAAGAGGACATTAGGTAGCCCTGAGCTGGGGCGGGGCTGCCACGCTGCAGGTGCTCGTTCATGCTGAGGGGGCTCAGCAAAAGCGACTTTGCAGCTGAAGTGGTCAGTGACAGCAGGGTGCCACAGCCCACAGGCCTTGACCTTAAGAAGCAGGCTGTTCCTGCTGAGAGTACAGCGTCCCCAGTAGTTTTTATAAAAAGTCGTTAGCTGCAGAAATGTCATCTGGGGCACGTTATTGTGACCCATCCTCTGTCTCTGGGTGCTTCTGCCTCCTAGCCGCCCGCAGCTGCCGGCAGGTGTGGAGGAGGGGCCCCCGGAGGCCCTGGCCCAGAGGGTGGCGTGGAGGCCAGGGAGAGCCACCCTTTTTTTGGGACTAGGTTTTAGGGGTTAGTTTTTCTCCCGCTGGCTTGCTCGGTGCCCTCAGCGTCTGGACCTGACGTGCTTCCCCCCGCCCGCTTCCAGCCAGACCGCTTGGGCCGTGGTGTGCCGAGTTGCAGTCACCTGTTTGGCCGGGTTGGGAGGTGTAGTTCGGCTCGTGGGCCCCGTGGGCTCCTGTAGGTGCGGCGGGGAGGACGAAGGCCACGGGAGAGCCCCCCTTCACTCCTAGGGCGGGCCTGTAGTTCCCCGACCTCCGGGAGGGGGTGGTTTGGTTTTGCGCTCACGGGGTTAAATCAGGTGAGCTGCGTGCTTCCTTAGCTAAAAGGTGTAACTGTGTTTGGATTTCATTTCTTTTCCTATACCTTCTCTTTTCTTCAGAGCACTAAATTGCCACTTGCTCTCAGAAGGACGCTTTCCTTAGAAGCAAGGTCAAGTGCAGCTTTCTGGTGGAAGCGTTCTAAGGATTGTCCACACTGGTGACATGAGAAGGCCGCTACGTGGGGGGCAGGGGGTGTCCTTGGATCACTCGGGCGAAGGCGCTGAAGGTGANCCCGAGTCAGGAGGCACGCGATGCGTGAGGCGGTGGGGTGGCCTAGGGAATGCGGGGAGCAGACATGACACCCACTTCTGGCGTGTGACGTGCCTACCTCCCGGTACCCGAGTGTGGCGAGAGCCCTGCGCGGTGCCGGTGGGGCCAGCCGTCAGCCGAGTTTACACGGCGAGGAGGGTTAGGAAGCAGGTTTCTTCCCTCCCGTCCCCCCGGAGCCCGCCGAGCGGGGCTGGTTGTGGCCGAGACGGGAGGTCCCCAGGCTGCCGGTCTCCGTGCTGTTCTCACAGAACGACACGTGAGGGGAGAGGTGCTCTCCCTGCGCTGGGCATTCAGTTTTTAGATCCGGAGGCATTCCTGTACCTGTGAAAGTTTCCAGAAGTTGTTTTAATATAGCCCAAACCTGTGGCAACGATTGAAAACGTAAACTGAATTTCTGGCTCTGAGTTCGAGCGGGAGGGCATCGTTTCGAGTCTTGTCTCAAGAAAACTTCTGTGGTCGTGTGTCCGTGGACCCACCTTTCCTAATCCTTGTCCTCTTAATGGTTTCAACAGGACAGATTGACTCACTTTGGAGCCGTAAGTACTGATTATAGGGTGCAGCGTTCAGTGTACAGTGCCGCAGGATCCCACAATGAGTATCCAAGAGCAGGGTTTCCCTTTGGACCTTGGAGCGAGTTTCACCGAAGATGCCCCCCGACCCCCAGTGCCTGGTGAGGAGGGTGAACTGGTGTCCGCAGACCCCCGGCCCGTCAGCCACAGCTTCTGCTCCGGGAAGGGCGCCGGGGCTAAAGGTGAGACTTCGGCAGCCACACCGCGGCGCTCGGACCTGGACCTGGGGTACGAGCCCGAGGGCAGCGCCTCCCCCACCCCGCCGTACTTGAAGTGGGCCGAGTCGCTGCACTCGTTGCTGGACGATCAAGATGGCATAAACCTGTTCAGGACTTTCCTGAAGCAGGAGGACTGTGCTGACCTGCTGGACTTCTGGTTTGCCTGCAGCGGCTTCAGGAAGCTGGAGCCCTGCGACTCGAACGAGGAAAAGAGGCTGAAGTTGGCCAAGGCCATTTACCGCAAGTACATCCTCGACAACAACGGCATCGTCTCCAGGCAAACGAAGCCCGCTACCAAGAGCTTCATCAAGGACTGCATCATGAAGCAGCTGATCGATCCCGCCATGTTCGACCAGGCGCAGACGGAGATCCAGTCCACCATGGAGGAGAACACCTACCCTTCCTTCCTCAAGTCTGATATTTATTTGGAATATACGCGGACCGGCTCGGAGAGCCCGAAGCTCTGTAGCGACCAGAGCTCTGGGTCGGGGACGGGGAAGGGCATCCCCGGGTACCTGCCCACGTTGAACGAAGATGAGGAATGGAAGTGTGATCAGGACCCGCACGAAGACGGCGGCAGAGACCCCGCGCCCCCCGGCAGGCTCACGCAGAAGCTGCTTCTGGAGACGGCTGCCCCGCGGGCCTCCTCCAGTAGACGGTCCAGCGAAGGCAGAGAATTCAGGTGAGTCGGATACCAGGCGTCCGTGTCCGTGCGCACGTCCGAGGCCCGGAGACCCGGCACGGGAGAGGTGTGGGTGAGGAGGGGGCTTGCCTGCCAGCCCCCACGGGCCGTGCTCCTGCCGCTGTGGGCGAGGTGTGGCTGGAGTCCTTCCCCTGACACCTTCGCGTTGGTCATTACGTGCTTTTAACGTTTGTAAGTGGAGGAGACTTTTGTCAAGACCGGTGTAAGGAACGTGGCTTTGTAAGTCATCGAGAACATCGGAAGTCGTAGGAATCGCAGCAGTCAAACTTGCCCCTTAGTGGTAGAATCTGTACCCGCCTGCACAGAAGGTGGATTTACTTGGTAGACTGCATCCTTTTGGCTTAATAGAGAGAGGAGTGAACATCTAAAAGCATCGATCCTTAGAGAATCCTGGGTGGTTGCATTTTGTATGGGTTTTTTGAGATTCTTCCTGGAGCTTGGGGAGGGGTGGGGGGGACGCCGCCCTGAGGAGGGTGTCACAGTGCGTGGGGGGCTTCCTCCGCCTGTGATTCTAGGGGCAGTCGGCCGTGCGGCGTTCCCGGCGTCGTGTGAGGTCGTGGGGGTGGCATTTGCCTGCGGGCTCCTTGGCAGCTTCAGAGGCACCAGCAGTGCTGTGGAGAAGCCGTTACAGCCTGGGGGACCTGCGTCTTCGACCTCTTTCCTTGGTGGCTCCTCCTGTGGTTACCGGAGGGTTACTCGGCCGTGGGTTGGAGCCCCGGCCGATGTTAGCAGGTGTGGGCAGGGCGCGCCGTGTCCCTCCATTTCCCTGTAGCTGGGCCTGGGGACACCTGCCCGTGAAACCTTCAAAGCCCGGAGTCTGTGGCCCCCGCGACCACACTGACTTGCCCGCGAGTCAGGGGCCTCATGCGGTGGCCGTCCCTTGGAGTCAGGCCTGGATCGTCACTCCAGGCTTGCTGTGGCAGAGACGCTGGCTCCTTGCTAATAACACAGGATGAAACACTTCTAAGTTTTAGACATCGTTTAAGTGATGTGATTCAAGATAACACCATTTGAACTAATTTTTGTGTGCTTTTTGCTCAGTCTTTAGCTAAATGCTGTTGATACAGCAAGCTTTTTAGGACAGAACTTACCATAAAAATTTTCTAACTAAGGCTAGCAACTGACACAGTTTTTCTTCTAAATATTTTTTTAAGTTTTTAAAAGATGTTTATTTCTTTCGGAGAGGGAGAGAGGGAGAGAGAGAGGGAGAGGACAGAGAGTGTGAGTAGGGGAACGGGCAGAGAGAGAGGGAGACACAGAATCTGAAGCAGGCTTCAGGCTCCGAGCCATCAGCACAGAGCCGACGCGGGGCTCGGACCCACGTACCGTGAGACCATGACCTGAGCCCAAGTCAGACACTTTACTGACTGGGCCACCCCAGTGCCCCAGTACTGAACATCACTTCATTGTTTGGATGGACCACAATTAATGTATCCATCAGCTGCTGGAGGCCATCTTGGCTGCTCCCAGGTTTGGGCAGTTAGGAATAAAGCTGCAGTACACTTCCGTGTGCAGGTTCTTGGGGACGGGAGTCTTCACTTCCTCTGGGTGAACGCCATGCCAAGCAGGCGCTGCGCTGGCAGTGTGGAGACGGACATGCGGCTTGATCTCATGAACCGTGAGGTCATGCCCTGAGCTTAAATCCAGAGTGGGGCGCCCAACCGACTGAGCCACCCAGGTGCCCTGCGGGTGGCTCTCTTAAGCGTTGGTTGTGCATGGACACGTGTGTCAGGAGGGCCATTATGTAGGACCCCCCGGGGCGGGGGTCTCCTGAACCCAGTTCACGGTTCCTCCATGCTGGGGCTGCTGCAGGCATGCTGTCTGGTGGTGTCCGGTCTCCCGTCTCCCTGAGCAGGTGTGGATGCCCCTGTTTCCCGATAGAGACCTGAGTGTCTGTCCTCACTTGGCCTTGAGCGTGTGCACGTGGCTGTTTGCCGTGTAGCAGCTTGAGGAAAACTAGACGAGTGTTTTACCTAGGTCTCTGTCAAACCTGGGAAAGCAGGGGTGCCCCTGGCCTTCCGCTTTTTTCCTGCTCGCCTGGCGCCATTTTGAGCCCCTGGGCCATGGGATCCCACAATGCCTTGCTGCTCTCTGTGTCTCTGTGCAGACTTTGCCAGTCTTTATTGCCCGCAGTTGGTGGAACTTTGACTAGCACTTTGGTTGGTTCACACCCATCATTTTCACTGGTGGGAATTGGCAGAAGGTGTGTGAATGATTCGGCGTTAAGGCCCAGGGGCTGTGGGACACTAGCTGGCAGGCTCAGGTTTTACTGCCCCATGACAAGTGTGGGCTGCCCCCCAGCGGCTGTGTGGGAGGGCCTGGGCGGTCACCTGCCTCGGCCATTCAACCGCCCACACTTCACCATCACTGCTGGTTTTTGTGCCTGACATCAGCAGGCGCTTTCTGTTTCTGTTTGCTACCCTTACCTTCCTCAGTGGGTGGGAAGTTCCCCAAGGACAGGGTCCCAAATATTTTCCTGTGTCTTCCTGGTGAGCCAGCCCAGTGAGGTGCTTCTGGTCGGGGCTGGTCGTCATGGTTGTGGCCATAGAGTGGACCACAGACGGCGTTCACAGCAGGAGCGACACCGCACGTGAAGGGCAGACAGCTGGCCCTTCCCAGGCCCCTTCATATTTTGGCTAAGGAAGTGTCTGTCCTGTTGGTTGGCTTATTGACCGTATTTTTGGGGCTGGCTTAAAAGCTCAGGAGAAGAAATGTAAAAAGAGGAAATGCCCCAAATCTATACAATTTCCATGGAATGCAGAAAAAGCAAGATTGATTTTGGGTTTCTGATTGGAGTTCAAGGGGAGCGGATGGGGTTCAGGCTGTGGCTCTGGGGACAGTGGCCTGGCTGCGGAGGGTACACTGTGTATATTTGTCTTGTTAATAGTGAGCCTGTTAGGTCTGACTGCCAGCAAATTCTCTTCGCCGTTGAGTGTTTAGATCGTTTGAGATGGAGCATCGTTCATTTTTAGCGTCTGGCTCTCCCGCAAGCCCTGCCCTGCTGACTCGGCCGTGGGGTGGTGGTTCCTCTCAATAGGGAGCATGAAGGTTAGGGAGAGAGCGGGGCCCCTTGACGTTCCCTTGTCATCTTCCAGATGTGTGACGACTTCTGACTGAACAGGTGATCCCTGCGTAGGTGACTGGAGATGTTTCCCTGGTGTGTGGCTGTCGTTCTGGGGTCAGGAGTTTCCACAGCTTCTTCCTCACCTTGCCAGCCGGACAGGGAAAGCTAAGCTTGGCGGCTTAGCCTAACGAGCCCTGATGACCTGTGCACTGGGTGGTGTCTTGGGACATCAGCCTCCTGGTTTGTGACAGAGGCAAAGTGGCCGCGCCTCATAACGGTCTGTGCTCATGTGTGAGATGGGGAGGATGAGGCGCTGCCTGCCCGGTGAGGTTGGCACGGGCTCCCATGCGATCACACCTGGGGTGCAGCCTGTGCCTACTCCCCCACCCCCTTCGTCGTGTGATTTTCACCAACACTGCTAGATGTTGGTGGAATTCATATCTGGATTACAGACGGTTTCAAGGATACGAATGCCGTGTCCAGGTTTTACTACTGTATTTCCTTCGGGGGAGGCATATTGATTCCCCACCCCAAACCTGCCCCTCTTGTAATCATTCCAACCTCCGGAAGTGGCACCAGCATCCACCCGGTCAAGCGAAGCCTGATCCCTGCTCTTTTCACCTCCACGCCTAGCACAGCAGCACGTCCGGGTTCCCCACCAAATGTGCGTCGACTCCCGCTGCTTCCTGCTGTCTGCGTGCTGGCTCCCACCACCTCTTCCCGGGCCACCGCAGAACCTTCCGTCTGGGCCTCTGTCTCTTCTCCCCACAGCGCCAAAGCAGCCCCTCCTGCGTGCAAGTCCGATCGTGTCGTCCCTTTCTCCAGCGCTGTCGGGACTTCCCAGGGCGCCCGACTCGACCCCCAGGTCCTGCGAGCCGCGCATGCCCGTGCAGGACTCCCGGCAGCGCGATCGTGCGTGTGCGTCTCAGACGCCTGTCCGCGGCGTGTGCTGGCCGTGAACGTCCTCACGTGAGTTACGGGAGCGTCTGAGAGTGCTTTTGGCTCTGTTTCAGTCACGTAAAACTCCGTGGTCTTTGACAGGTTTCAACAGAGCGTGGGAGAGTATCTGCTGTTGACCGTCAGACCGGAGGACTCTGGAGTAGAGAGGCCCCGTGGCCTGGGCCTGTGCGTCAGTGGCCTTGTGAAAGGGAAGCGCTCGTAGGCATCCCCTGAGCGACACTGGTGAGCGGGCCCATCGAACAGACGAACAGACGGACGGTGCTGCCCGGTGCTGCCCGGGGCTCTGACGGGCCGCTGGTTCGGGACTATTTCAGGAGAGCGTGGGCCTGGTGTGCCCGGCCTGGCTGCAGGTCTTGGGACTGAGCCCTGCCTATAGGCCAGCCGCCTGCTGGGACCGGCGTGATTGTGCCCTGGTGTCACGGAGATTTGGATTTGACCCTTTGGATTTGACCCTTAGTCACTGGCTCTGTTAATCTTTTCTGGAATCCCTTCATTTACATCCGTTTACCTTGCAGCTACTGGAAGGAGGGGTGGGGGGGGGGCGCGGATTTGGGTGAGTAGCTGGTGGGAAGTGCAATTAGGAAAGAAAGGCCCGGAAGAATTCTTTCTCCAGCCTGTGGCCGGCTTGGGGCTGCCTACCTGTGTGTGCGGAAGGGGCTCTGCGGCCGTGTCTTCCCCTGGGTCACGTCAGTTCTCTGAGCCACTCAGGGTCCTCTTAGTGCCCATTAATTCCAGGAAGTGTTCGATCCGAGGAGTCGGCTCAGCATCTCTCTTCAGTGCCTTCCTGGGACCCGGGCTGGTTGCCTGGCTTTGTTAAAAGAAGCCACCCCTTGGGGCGCCTGGGTGGCTTAGTTGGTTAAGCGTCTGACTTTCGCTCAGGTCATGATCTCGCGGTTCATGGGTTCGAGCCCCGCGTCGGGCTCTGTGCTGACTGCCAGCGCAGAGCCTGGAGCCTGTTTCAGGCTGTGACTCCCTCTCTCTCTGACCCTCCCCTGCTCACGCTGTCTCTCTCTCTCTCTCCTAGAAATAAATAAAACATTAAAAAATATTAAAAAAAAAAAAGAAAAAAAAAAAGAAGCCACCCCAGTGTCGTCAGAGAGCTCACAGAAGAGGCCGCGCACGGGGCCCGCTCTGCGTCTGTGGGCGGCCACCCGTCGCTGCGTGCTTCCAGTGCTGGCCCGTGAGCCTCCTCTGGGGACCAGGGAAATGTCTGGTGGCAGTTGGGGTGGGCTCTTGCAGTTTTGGGGGACAGGGGTGGCCGGGTGGGCGCCATCGGCAGCTCCCCTGCCACGGAGAGCTCTGTCCCTTCCCAGGGCCTCTGCTCATGCAGCTTTGTGCGCTTTGAACTATTTAAATCCTTTTTGGTTTTGTTGTTTGTTTTTGGCATTGACCCTTTCTGGATCTTAACTAACTCATCTTCANAAAAAAAATTTTTTTTTTTTTAAGTTATTTCTGAGGGAGAGAGAGAGAGAGACAGAGACAGAGACAGTGTGAGCAGAGGAGGGTCAGAGAGAGAGGGAGACACAGAATCCGAAACAGGCTCCAGGCTCTGAGCTAGCTGTGAGCACAGAGCCCGATGCGGGGCTCGAACCCATGAACTGTGAGATCATGACCTGAGCCGAAGTTGGAGGCTTAACCAACTGAGCCACCTAGGCGCTCCTAAATGTTTCCTTTTAGTATGATCTTACATCTATTTATTTATATTATTTTTAAATGTCATTTACATTTTTCTACTGTTTGTTTTTGAGAGAGAGAAACAGCACCCGTGCGGGAGGGCCAGAGAGAGAGGGAGACACAGAATCTGAAGCAGGCTCCAGCCTCCGAACTGCCAGCACAGAGCCCGACGCGGGGCTTGAACCCACACACCGTGAGATCATGACCTGAGCTAAAGTTGGATGCCCAACCAACTGAGCCACCCAGATGCCCCAGATCTCTGTTTCAATCTTTTTTTAAGTTTATTTATTTATTTTTAGAGAGAGAGTGAGGGGCAAGTGTGGGGGAAAGACGGAGAGGGGGAGAGAGAGAGGGAGAGGGAGAGGGAGGGAGGGAGAAAGGGAGAGAGGGAGAGAATCCCAAGCAGGCTCTGCACTGTCAGCGGAGAGCCCAACACGGGCCTTGGAACTCATGAACCATGAAATCATGACCTGAGCCAAAACCCAGAGTCAGATGCTGAACCCACTGACCCACCCAGGTGCCCCAGTCTTAGGTCTTCTTAATGTTTGTACTGCTGTGGCAGTATTTTAAATTAATTTTTTGTTTTTATTAAAAAACATGGGGATAAGGAAAAACTCAAGTAATGTTAAAAGGCTGATAACTGAACTTAGCAGTCCCAGAGGCACCCAGTCAGCTCAGCTGGTGGAGTAAGCGACTCTTGTTCTCAGGGTTGTGAGTTCAAGCCCCATGTTGGTTGTAGAGATTACTTTAAAAAAAATGTTTTTTTTAAATAAAAAAACATTTTCATATTTGTTTATTTTTAAGAGAGACATAGTGTTAGCAGCGGGGAGGAACAGAGAGAGACACACACACAGAATCCGAAGCAGGCTCCAGGCTCCGAGCTGTCAGCATAGAGCCTG
Organism: Crocuta crocuta; assembly: GCF_008692635.1. Lineage (NCBI taxonomy): Eukaryota > Metazoa > Chordata > Mammalia > Carnivora > Hyaenidae > Crocuta > Crocuta crocuta. The sequence goes on from NW_027529647.1 coordinate 4,188,642, forward strand.
ACATGGGGCTCGGACCCACGAACTGTGAGATCATGACCTGATTTGAAGTCCAGATGCAGAACTGACTGAGCCACCCAGGCGCCCCAAGCATCTTCTTTGTTAAGAAGTACCACTTTTTGCTTTTCTTTTTGAATTATAATAGCTACATTTCAAGGTGTGCCTTACTCAGTGTCACCTTAAAACATGTCTTGTGTATATATGTCCCTGCATTATAAAACCTGTCTGATAAAGTGTTTTTTTCTCCCAGAGCCCCTAAAACCCTCCCCATTCCCACTCCCCTTAAGATGGTTCTTCAGTAGTGCTGTGTAGACTGCCTAATGCCTGCCGTGTGACCACCCTGTGACCACGGTGCGCGGAGGAGAGATTGAATGGGGTTTGAACTGCAGTTTGGGCGGTGGTGTCTCCTTCAGAAATTAGAGGGTTTGCCCCTCGTCTTCTTTCGTATTGCATTGTGCTGGGAAACCCTGGCTTCATTCTACTGATAATCCCTGGCCGTGGGTCCCCTCTCTCTGAGTGTTTCTGGTGCTCCGTCAGCGGTGCTGTCTTACTGCGCTGCACCCGTTCTGTGGTTGTTTCGTTGTATGGGAGAAACTAGTCCTTCAAATCTGCGAATTTGTTAAATCTTATTTCTTTGATGGGTTCCTATTGCCCACTTTCACTGTTGCCTCATTTCAGGGTTCCTATTGTTTAGATGTTGGACCCTCTGGAATGAGCCTTTAAATTCTAAATCTCTTTTTCTCCTATTTTCCATTTCTTTCTGTTGTGTTTTCTGCTCTAGTAAATATCTCCTGCCCTTGGTTTTTGAACGTACACTCTAAAAAACACAAAAACAGGGGCGCCTCGGTGGCTTAGTCGGTTAAGCGTCCGACTTTCGCTTAGGTCATGATCTCGCGGTTGTGGGTTCGAGCCCCGTGTCGGGCTCTGTGCTGACTGCCAGCTCGGAGCCTGGAGCCTGTTTCAGTCTGTGACTCCCTCTCTCTCTGACCCTCCCCTGCTCACGCTGTCTCTCTCTCTCCTAGAAATAAATAAAACATAAAAAAAAAAAAATTAAAAAAAACACAAAAACAAAGAATGCGTCTTTTTTTTTGGCGCATGGGTCATTGTCGGTGAAAAGTCTTTCTGGAGGAGCCACTTAACAGCCTCTGCCGGAGGGTTTTGCCCGGCTCTCTGGGGGAGGGAGGCCCATGTCCGCGGAGTTCCTTCCTTACGGGTTGTTGTGGTTCCTGACGTCCGTGTCGGGGGCTGTGCCCGAGCGGTGGCCCTTTGCGGTGGCCCCTGGTCTCAGAGCTAGGTGCACGGACGCTGGGTGAAAGCCGCGCCCCGGGCCCGTCTTGGTTGCGGTCTTTTCTCTGCGTGATCTGCTTCCCTCCGAGCCTCCCTTCCGCAGGGCCTGGCGGTTGGGCCCTGGAGCTAAGTGGGTCGGGGGCTTCCCAGGTGAGAACACAGACGATCACCCCACTTCTGAGTTTTCCGTCCCCCTCCCCCGTGTCCCCGTGTCCCCACATCGGAGCCTTTCGTCTTCGTTTTCCAGAGACTGTCTGCGCGCGGCGTCCTCCAGAAGGATGTGAGGGAGGCCTGGGCCCCCACGTCTAACTACCCCGTCAGTGGTGCTCAGACAACCCGTTTTTAGCGCCGGGCCCTCTGCCCCGCCCCTGGCAGGGAGGGGTGGCCAAGAAGTCCGGCACAGGCGCTGGGGAGGCCTGGCCCTCATCTCTGCAGAGCTGGGCCTCAGGTGCACAAGTAAGAGAACGTTTGAGAAATGCTTGCAGGAGAAGATGTGATCCTGCTGTGTTGGGCACGTCTGATGGGATTACTTTGAAATACGGATTCTTTCTTTTTTAATGAAAATTCACCCAGGACACCTTTACTACCCTGAGGTCACCTGTACGCGGACTGGGAGTTCTCGGGGCACGCGTGCACCCTGTGTGTCAGGCTCGTGTGTGCCGGATGGAGCTGGGGGGTCGGGGTCTGAGGAGGATGCGGGCACTGGCTCTACCTCTCGCGGGACTTTAGGTTTTGCACCTTCTTGCTTCGTCTCAGGACGGTCGACCCCTGTTCCGGGGGCGGGCTGAGCCGATCAGGGCGCTGGGAGCGCGGGAGGAGAGGGCGAAGACCGGGGTGCGCGTCCCGGAGCAGCGGGCTGCCAGCAGGCGGGGACAGATGTCTGCTCTGTGGCCCAGTGCGCTGCCCCTCTGCAAGGAGAGTTGACAGAAACACACACACATTTGTTGAGTGCCCTCTTTGTGTCAGAGACTATTCTAGAAGCTGGAGATTCACCAGTGAACGAAGCCGACAAAAAGTCCTCACTCATGGAACTTACAGTTTATTTTAACAGGGAGCGGCAAACGATGGAAAAATAAAACATAGACTGTTCCAGACGGTGACAAGTACTGTGGCGAAGTATAAGGCGGGAAAGGGCAGTAAGGGGCAGAGGAAGGGTTGTGACTCTAACAAAGTGTTGCCAGAGAGGGTCCCACTTGAGAGGACGACTTTCGAGCAAGACCTCAAGAAAGTGAGAGCACAGAGTGTGTAGCCCGAGGAGGGTGCTTGTAGGCCACGGACAGCAAGCAGGGCCGCGCGGCTGCAGCCGCGCGCCCGGGGCCAGGGCAGCGGGAGGTGAGCCCAGAGACCGATGGACGCTCCCACCTGGCCAGAAACGGCAGTGCAGCTTCTGCTTTGGCCTCTCTCAGGTTGTCAGCGTAGCGATGGTATTTGGAGCCGGGAGCCCTGTTGACATCCCCGGGAGTCAGGTGACACTCCACCTCCGCGGCTTTGGGGATGGGCGGGAAGCAACAAGGAGACGCGGTAGGAAGAAGCCAGTTGAGTGTGGCGTCCTGGGGGCCTGATGGAAGAATGGAATGGGCAGCTGTCAGGCGCTGCTAAGAAGTGAAGTGACCTGGGGACTGACAGTCAGTCATAGCTTTACAATGTCGGGATTATTGGGTGACCCTGGGTGATGGTGGTGGTGGCGGCGGTAGATGATAAAGGTATATTGAAATGACTTTCAAGATTGGCTTTCAACAACGCAAAGCCCTTTGAGTAGGGACTATGCCTTTGTCTTATTTCTGTCTCTTGGTTTAAGACAGTGGTATGCAGGTCTGCTCCTGATAAATATGTGTTGAGTTGAAATGATTCTAGCTATTAGAAATCATTTGCGGGACTTGCAGAATTCGATAGCTTTATGCACTTGAGCCATGGCAGTCCCATCATCTGTTTGGGATCCTAGCTTTTATTAAGGAAGCTGCTACCTGAATTATGGTTTATGGTCACAGCCAGTCACAAGCTCTGCATTGGTTTTACCTTTTGGACCTCTCACTTTTGATAAAGAAGTCGATCGTTTTTTTTAAAGTAGGTAAACTAAGAAATTCTATCTGGTTTACTAAGTGTGCAGAAACAAGCTATGGTCATATGTTTCAGTCGTACCACTGCTGTTGAGCGTTAGGCTGAATTGATTGGCTAAAATCTCCCGTTACGAATGTGAATATCTGTTTCTGATTTTGTTAGTTTTTTTTTTTTTAAAGTATAATTGACACGCAGTGTTTTATTAGTTTTGGTTGTACTGTCGCTGTTAGGTTTTGCTTTACGTGTTTTGAACGCATAGTTTGCATGCATACAAATTTAGAGTTGTTTTTTTCTCCTTGTGGCTTGACCTTTTTATTATGAAGTTTCTCTCTTTATATCTAGTCAAGCTTCTTGCTTTAAAAGCTACTTTGATATTGGTAATGCTACCCCAAGTTTCTTTTGTTAATATTTGCATGACTTATGTGTTTTCTAATCTTTTATTTTCCATTTTTCTGTATTTTTATATTTAAGTTGTTTCTATTATAAGCTGGATATAGTTAGTTTTTCTTCTTTTTTAAATGTTTCATTTATTTTTGAGAGAGAAAGACACAGAGTATAAGCAGGGGAGGGGCAGAGAGAGAGGGAGGCACAGAATTCAAAGCAGGCTCCAGGTTCTGAGCTGCCAGCACAGAGCCTGACGTCGGGCTCGAACTCGTGAACCGCGAGATCACAACGTGAGCCGAAATTGGACACTCAACCGACTGAGTCACCCAGGTGCCCCTGGTAATTTTTTTTTTAATCCAGATTATCTCCTCTTAACTGGCGTATTTAGTTGATTTATATTTAACGTAATTGCAAATAAATTTGGATTTAAAACTCTTATTATTTATATCCTGTTCTACCCTTTTCTCTATACTTGTTTTCTTTTGGATTAATTGAATATTTTGTATTCAGATTTCCTCTAGATTAGCAGGTTATACATTTATGTACTGCTTTTTAATTGGTTATCGTAGAGATTATAATGTGCATCCTTGGCCCATTTAAGAATAATTCATGTAAGTTGTTTGTTTTATCATTTACCCCAAAGAGGCAAAGACTTCAGCCTAACACTAATTACCTCCCCGCATTGCCCTTCTTGCGGTTAGCATTTACTTTACTTGCATGTGAATTTTAAGCCTCACGCGGCTTGGTCATTATTTTGATACAGTTAGCAGTCATTTGCTTTTATTCAAATATTTACCCTTTCCATTTTATTCTATTCCTTCCTGCTTCTTGAAGCTCCCTTTAGAGATCATTTTCTTATATAGGCGGAACTCTCTTTAGTGTTTCTTTTGGTGTAGATTGGCTGGTGACAAGTTCAGTTTTGATGGCCCGAAAATGCCTTCAGTGTAACTTTTGAAGAATGCTCTTGGTGGGTCAGGAACCCTAGGGTAGCGCTTCCTGCGCTTCTCGGATGCCGTCTGCTGTCTTCTCGCCGCTGCTGTGTCTGCGAAGTCCGCTGTCGGTGTCCCCGCGGCACATTGCGGGTAATCTGTTACATTTTGGGTGCCCCTGTTAAGGTTTTCCTGGTTGTCTTTGATAATAAAAACTACTGGAGTTGTACTGTCATGTGTGTTTATTTGCTTTAAGTCTCAGGGACTTTTTGCATCCGCATCTGGCCTTCATAGTCATGAATTTTGGGAAGCTCTCAGGAGCCCTTCAAATATTGCTTCTGCTCTAGTCTTTCTCGTCTCCTCCTGGAATTGCAATTATTCATATGCTAGATTGATCTTTCTTTCTCTTTCTGTCTGTCTTTCTGTCTTTCATTAAGATTTTATTTTTTATTATTCTAAAAAGATTTTATATACTTATATTGAGAGAGAGCACGGGCATGAGAGGATGCGTACATACGAGCAGGGGAGGGGCAGAGAGAGGGAGAGACAGAATACCAAGCACGTTCTGCACCATCAGTGCAGAACCCGACGTGGGGCTTGAACTCATGAACTGTCAGATCATGCCCTGAACCGAGATCAAGAGTCGGTCGCTGAACTGACTGAGCCCCCCCAGGCCCCCCAGAGCTTATTTTTGATGAACCAGCCCTTCTGTTAGAAGTTTCTGTGTGACTTGGGGCGCCTGGGTGGCTTAGTCGGTTGAGCGTCCAACTTTTGCTCAGGTCATGATNGTTTCTGTGTGACTTTAAAATAGGAGTCGGAAAGCCTGTGAAAAGGTGAGTGGTTGCTGACAGGTGTCCCTGCTTCTCTGGATGTGGGCAGAGAGGCTGTCCTGCTTGCAGTGACCATCTTACTTGTCCTGCAGCTGTCTTCAGTGGCGTTTCTCCTACAGGCTGTCCTAGCCTGCTGTGGTCAGGCACACGAGCAGAGACTGAAGTCTGTGCCCCACAGTTTATAAAATGCAGATACATTTCGAAAGATGGAGGGCTCCTCTTCCCCCATCTCCCCCCATCACTGCCGGCCTCCCCGCCCTGTGAGGACTGACTGCTCGGAGGGGAATAATTGAGTAATTCATGTGCCCTTTCACACTGTCTGTGTCCATGTGCATATTAACATAAACATGCTCTCTTTTTAATAATATACTTTATTTAGATTTTTTTAAACGTTTATTGATTTTTGAGAGAGAGAGAGAGAGAGAACAGAAGAGGGCCAGAAAGAGGGAGAGAGGGAGACAGAGGAACCGAAGCAGGCTCCATGCAGTGAGTGCAGAGCCTGTTGCGGGGCTTGAACTACTGAGTCGTGAGTTCATGACCTGAAATGAAGTCAGGAGTTGGCCGCTTAACTGACTGACTCACCCAGCTGGGCACCCCAGTACTTAATACGCTTTAAAGTAGAGATTCTCTGGAGGTGCCTGGGTGGCTCCCTGGGTTAAGCATCTGACTTCGGTTCAGGTCATGATCTCATGGTTTGTGAGTTTGAGTCCCATGTCGGGCTCTGTGCTGACAGCTCAGAGCCTGGAGCCTGCTTTGGATTCTGTGTCTCCCTCTCTTTCTGACCCCTGCCCCCACATTCTGTCTATCTCTCACAAATATTTAAAAAAACAATAGAGATTTTCATATGAGAAATCGATATGATCTGGGGTGCCTGGGTGGCTCAGTCAGTTAAGCATCCAACCTTGGTTAAGGGCATGACCTCACAGTGGAGTTCGAGCCCCGCAGCGGGATCTCTGCTCTCCGTACACAGCCTGCTTTGAATTCTCTGTTCCCTTCTCTCTCTTTCTCTGCATCCTCCTCCTCGGTCAAAAGTAAATAAACATTAAAAAAGAAGAAGAAGAAATGGATATGACCTAAAATAATTAGCTTATTCACAGGCAGTATGGTATAAGCTGTGTACCCACTCTGCATCTGTTGAGGATGTGTTTATTTTTCAGTTATAAAGATGGCTTTACCCATTACTGCAAATGTTTCTAGGATTTCTTTGTGTTTTGAATTACATAGCTTTTATCCATCTTAGTTTTTGCCCCAATCCCCATGTGACAAAGGTGATCAGATGGCTTGGTGGCCAGGTTCACTGTGGACACGACCAGCTGGCCTTTGTGAGAAGCAAGCTTGGGGCCGTGGCACGTGTAGTGTCGCCCAGCAGACACAGCCCGGAGAGGTCACCCCCCGTGTCCTGTGTGTGTCGGGCGCGTACGCACAGCACAACTTGAGGATGCAGGCTCGGCTTCCGGCCCTGCTCAGCAGGCTGAGTGTCATCGGCCCCCTGGCTGGGGGCCGATGACAGAGGCCCACCGCCGCTCCCGTGCTGGAGCCCTCCCCTCCTTACCTGGAGTTCCCGTCTGTGGTTCCCGGCAGCGCGGCTGAGTCCCACCCCACAGGCGGCGTCCGCAGTTCACGGCTGTGGAAGTGGCGGTGTCGGGTGGGGGCTTATCGGCCCTGGTGCCCTGTTCGGAGATGGAGGTGGGTCTGCGGTGAGGCCGGCAGCAGGGAACTTGTGGTCCTGACGATGGAGGCAGCTGGCGCCTTGGCTCTTTGAAGTTTCATTCGCTTTGGAATGTGAAGTTTTGGGGTGCTGCGTGGAGCTGCGTTGGAGGTACTTCGAAGATGACGACATTGCTGTGGCGAACGCAGATGGGCGCTCAGAAGCGCCCCAGGCCGTGGCCTCCCGCACCCACTTACACCGCACGTCCCTCCCCGGCCGGCATCGGCAACGCTGGAGGGACGCTTGGCTTCTTCCGAGCTAGTGCTGTGAGGCTCCTGCATGCGGTCAAACCCCTTTAAACAGAAACACCTTTTGAAACATTGTGAAAGAAAACTCACAAGCAGAAAAGTGAAGTAACTCAAGCTACCCAGAGATTTGTTTCCCCTCCAGGTTTTCACTTTTTGCACAGAGGCCGTTCTCTGTGCTCAGGCGGGGGAGGTGACCCGTGTCCTGCAGACGTTGTGACTTCCAGGCAACCTGGGAGCCCGGACAAGGTTTCGAGGATGCCCCGGTGGCACTGAGAAGGGACGAGGGTAATGCGAGGCTTGGAGTAGCGGAGGGGCCCACTCAGTTACCTCAAGGGAACAAGCCATGCTGTTTCGTGAACAGAATTTGCATCGCGACTAGACTCACAAGGCTTGTTAAAAATGATTTTCAATAAGCCGTGTTTTTCTAAAGCCGCTGTTCTGGGCTCTTAGCTCCAGCGCTGAGAACCAGTCTTCCGAGCAGTTTTGTGGGATTGCAGGGTTGCAGGTGTGCACCCCTGCACCTCGTGTCGCGTTATTGACCGGTTCGGAACCGTGTTAAAGAGGTTATTGGCCTGACATGGGCTCTGCCACTCTGAAATCAGCAAGGCCCCGTGTCGACGGTGTCCTGTGGCCCTCCAGCTCGTGTTTGAAAGACCTCAGAGGGCTAGGTGCAGATAGGGTCACAGTAAATCACTCTAAGTGGCCTGCAATTAATTGGGAGTTGCTAGTTCTAAATGTCTGCCGCAGCCTTTGCTGAGTTTGTGAAGTGCGATCGGCACTCCTTCTTTGGAACTGGCAAATATTCGTTGGAGCTTTGGTTTGAAGGCTCAAGGCCAGGGTTGGGGGTTCGGGCCCCGGGAGAAGGCACTGGCAAGCGCAGGCCGACCTCCCCCACTGCACCGAGAAAGATGCATTAAAAATTACAGTGGAAGATTCTGTGAGATGTTGTTTGTCCACTTCTGAAACCGCATTCTCTTCATCAGACCCGTGAGAATGTAAAATCAGTTGTGAAACCTTTATATAAGTCTGGGCCCTGGAGAGAAGCGCGCTGATGTGTGACATCCCGGCAGCGAGCAGCTCAAGCTGATTTAAGTGTGTGCGGGTCAAGCTGAGCACAGGGTCTCTGCTTCCGGTAAGTCTCCGTGCTGCAGCTGTCACTGGGACCCTGTGAGTGGTTTCTGGATCCTGCTCCATGGTGTCCAGAGCATTCTTCACGGGTGCTGTTCTGTGCATTTCCGGAACTGTTCTGCACAGATAATGTGTGGAGACACGTTATTGTCAAAGTTATATGAGAGAGAGATTTAGTGGCCTGGGTGGCTCAGACTCTTGATAATATTAGCTGTTTAAGATTATGATTCGCGGTCCTAGGATCGAGCCCTGCATTGGGCTCTAGGCTGTGTGTGGAGCCTGCTTAGGATTCCCCCTCCTCCCTCCCTCCCACCTCCCCTCTCTCCCTCTGCCCCCCTCCCCCCACGCACTCTCTCTAAAAAAAAGAAATACATTTAGTGCACGAAAATTAGAAGATGCAGATGAGCAAATGAGCAAAAATGATGTCATATCCCAGCCCTCATAGTTAGTACTATTCTATCTAGATGCCTCTGGAGTATTCTTGGAACATACGTAATCTTGTTTTCCCCCAAGAAGACGGGATCCCAATCCACATTACCCACAGTGTGTGTTTCCAACAGTCATTTGGAAGAGCTAGTCTCGGTAGCCAAACTACATATAAGATGGGAGGAGAGAGGGCGCCTGGGGGCTCCGTTGGTGAAGCGTCTGACCTCAGCGCAGGTCACGATCTCACAGTTTGTGAGTCCGAGCCCCGAGTTGGGCTCTGGGCTGGCAGCTCAGAGCCTGGAGCCTGGAGCCTGCTTCAGATTCTGTTTCTGTCTCTGCCCATCCCCCACTCATGCTGTCTCTCTCCCTCAAAAATGAATAAACGTTAAAAAAAAAAAAAGATGGGAGAAAAGAGGAAGGGATACCACGTGGGGGCCTGCGCTGCCTCCTCTTCTGTGAGTCCGTGGGAGTCTGGCTCCCAGCTGTGAACCGGGTGCGCCTTTCCAGCTCAGGAACGCTTAGGCTCCGGTTAGATGTTCTTCTGATTTAGAGCCTTGAGTCTGCTGCGTTCAGCATCTGTATGGACTCCGCTAGTAAGTTAGGTGGAATCGTGGGTTTTAACTGCAGCCCGCAGGCTTCGCCAGCCAGTCCTTCGTCTCCGGGTGCGAGGGGCACGGTGCCCGGACAGCGGGGCTGTGCCTGTCCCGAGGACTTCCTGCGTCAGTGCTGGCCCTCAGCACGTGCTTTGTGTGTGCTCTTCCTTAGGACACTTGGAACCTTTCTTTTTAAAAAATTTTAAGTACATTTTTAATGTTTTATTTATTTTTGAGAGAGGGAGCATGAGCAGGGGAGGGGCAGAAAAGAGAAGGGGACACAGGCGCCTAAGTGGGCTCTGCGCTCACAGCGAGCCTGATGTGGGGCTCGAACCCACGGATTGTGAGATCGTGACCTGAGCCGATGTCGGACGCTTAACTGATTGAGCCACCCGGGCGCCCCGACTCTCGGAACCTTTATAAAGACGTGAGTGGCCATTGTCGTTCCACTTGGCAGGGCACGCATGGCAACCTGACCAAGGTCAGTAGCTGGCAAGTAGGGGAGGAGGGGCCACTCCAGAGTCAGGGTTCTCTTCAGTGCACCCCTGGCAGTGGGGGGCAGTGGTGGTGGTCACCCAGTGGCCCCAGGCCCAGTCTCCGCTTTGCCTGTTCCACAGAATGCACGGCCCTCCCCTCGTGCTGTTCGATCTTGACCACAAAGGGCCATTTATATGTTGTGCAATTCCGAGTTCACGGCCAGTGTGGGGCGGGGTGCACCGGCCGCATAATAAACATAAATAAAACGCCTGCGGGAACGTGAAAGCTGTGGCGGCCTCATCACAGGCAGCATCGTAAGTGAGCAGGAGGCTCCCTCAGCCTGTCGCCTCCTCCCACCCTGTTCCCTCTGAGCTCTGTCAGGGGCGGCGCCAGTGCTTGGTGGTCCCTGGGGGCGGAAGGCCCCTTGGGGGTGCCTGCTCCTGTCCCCTGTGGGGACCCAGGTGTCCCACACCTAAAGCTTGTGATGGCTGTGTCACTTGGGGAGTGCAGGGGAGGCGGTGTGGGGGCTGTTAATAGTGGCTAGTGGTTTGTGTAGAGGCCCAATTCCTGATTTTTTGATTTCGGCACAGAGCACGTACGGTAGGGATTTTTATAGCTGGCATTGGCCTGCTTTCTGTCCTCTGTCTCGCTCTCTTTTCTCCCTTCCTTCCTTTCTTCCTTCCTTCCTCTTTCTTTCTTTCTTTCTTTCTTTCTTTCTTTCTTTCTTTCTTTCTTTCTTCTTTCTTTCTTTCAGAGAGAGACAGAGCAAGCATGAGCAGGGGAGAGAGGGAGAGGGAAGGAGAATCTTAAGCAGCTCCATGCCCAGCACAGAGTCGGAGATGGGGCTCGATTCCACGAAGCGTGAGATCATGACCTGATCCGAACTCAAGTCAGATGTTTAACCGGCTGAGACACCCAGGTGCCCCTCTGTCATTTTCAATGCCAATTTTTCGATGTTTGGAGGCAAAGATCAGTTATTTGTTTTGTCAGTGAATGTGGGCACCGTTCCCTGAAATCGCCTTTGCTGCTGAAGAAACGCAGAAACACGGCATTCGTGGGGCCGGTGCTCTGCAGTTTGTAAAGAGGTTAATTCCAGATGAGGAAACGTCCATCCTGAACCTTCTTGCTCCTTTGTCTTGGTCATTTCTCTGTGCTGTTGAAGCCTCTATAGTGTGAGAAGACAGATTTATTGCTTTGTCAGGAGGCCGCCCCTCCTTTCTTCTTCCTGAGGGCTGGCCCTGTGAGTGCCACACGGGCGCCTGCCAGAGGCCTGGCCACGTCACTCTGGGTTTGGGTGACGGTCTTCTCACTCGGGCTGGCTCCATAAGGGCAGTGGAAAGTTCTCCTCGGCGACCTTGTACTCACATCTGCATCTAGCCCCGCACTCTGTCCCCTTGGCGAACATAACCAGTGGGGAGGGTGGCGGCCTTGGGCAGGTGGCAGGTGCTGTGCGCGGGAGGAGCCTGTGTGTGTCCCTGCCAGAACAGCTCGGCGGCCACTGCCAGGGGGGTGGGGAAACGAGCCACGAGGCCTCTGAGCCACGCGGTGCCACCCAGCAGAGGAGGGACAGACTACTGATGGGAGCAGAGCCTGCACAGATCTCAGGACAGATGTGCCCACTAGGGACCGTGGGGTGGGGGGACCGGACAGACAAGCTCCAGAGGCCACACGCACACTTTATGTTCTTGATTGTGTTGATGGGTTCCTGGGTGTAGACCTGTCACAGGAGCCACTGTGGCTGTGCTTTAGTTACACACTGTGGACTATATGGTGCACTTGGGTAGATCTGTCACGTGCTGGCATGTAAGGGAGCTGAGCTTTGAGAACTGGGGTCCATCAGGGCCGTTTGTAGAAGGGCTTGGGCAGGGCCTGCCCATTAGCTTCTGCAGGACCTCGACAGGTGCGGGCTCCTGCACCCGGCCGCCATCCCTGGGGTCTCTGTGAGAA
>NW_027529647.1:4201451-4203229 GCF_008692635.1 Crocuta crocuta
GGGGGGGGGGCAGGGACACTGGAGCCGCTTGGTAACATGCCCCTGCTGTCCTCGCCTGCCCTGGCGGTGGGCTGCTGGTTTCCAGGGCACAGATTGATGTCAACCCTGGCAGGGTCTGGTCTTGGCCAGAACACCCCTCACCTTGGTTTTGTGGAGGTGAAATGAGTAATGTTGATGCGTCGCTGTGTTTCTAGTATAAATTATTATAGTCTTGTCCCACCAGCTACCCGGTAAATTCGTGTATCTCAAGACCCAGTTGCGGTTTCCGGTTCCGTGACCTCACTGTGTAAACTTGTGTTGACACCGTTTCCAGTTGTTTGTATTGCGCTCCCGTGGACGAATCTGCCTGAAGCTGCTCGTCGTGACCCAGCCACGGTCACGCGGTCCCTGCAGATTGCACCAGCGACCATCTGCTAAGTGGTGCTTTGTGCCTGAGTCCCCTTCCAGTGATGGCTTGTTTCCTGAGCTTCTTTCCAGCCCCCCCCCACCCCCCGGGCATGTGTCCATACCACCATGCTCTTTCCCAGGGGGCTCAGGAAGGCTCACCCGGGAGGGCACCCTCGAGGTAACCAGCATCCTTGGGGCGGTGGCCACATGCTTGCATCAAGCCAGGACATGACCAAGAACTACCCTCTGGGACAGGCCAAATGTGTGAAGGCAAGTAGGGGATCCAGGTTTGCAGTTATGGGATGGGCGTGTCCCCGGATCGAAGGTACACTGCGTGGTGACACCTGGCAGCTACGGGCACAGTGTGTTGCATGGATGTGTCGAGTCACAGTGCTGTGCCTGTGAACCTAACATAACGTCATGTGTCAGCTGTACTGAAATAGAAAAAATATTTTTAAAAATATGTATTTTAAGTTTATTTTGACAGAGCGGGGCGGGGGGGCAGTGAGAGAAGGAGAGAGAGAATCCCAAGCAGGCCCTGTGCTATCAGCTCAGAGCCTGAGGGCACAGAGCCGATGTGGGGCTCGAGCCCACAAACCATGGGATCGTGACCTAAGCTGAAATCAAGAGTCAGACGCTCATCCGACTGAGCCACCACCCAGGTGCTCCTAAAAAAAATAGATTTAAACACCAAAAAACCCACACCAGCACCTCTCACACTTGCCTGAAAGTCCCCACCGTGCGGAGGCTGCCGGATAGTACAGGGGGCTCGGCACTGTGGCGTCGGCCCCCACGGGCTGGGCCCTCACTGAGCTCAGGCTCTTTGCTCCGCAGTGTTTAGTCCTCTAGGGCAGTTTATTCGTGTCCCCCCTTGCCCTCCGGGTGACGAGGGCTGCGTGCCCCCGGCTCTGGGCCAGAGCCCTCAGCTTTCCCTCCTAGAGGATAGCAGTGGTGGCGCCCGTGGCTTCCTGGCTATGCGGTGACGGTCCCCTGCCCGCCTGCCGCCAGAGCCCTTTCCCTGGACACGAGGGGCGGGGGGGGTTGTGATGGAGGGAATGTGGCTGAGGCCTGTCTATGAACCGAGGTCAAGTGCAGGCCCTCGGCTTGGGCGGGAACTGGTCTGCGGCCCGGGCTCGGGAAGGGGCTGGGTGTGGGCTCGTCAGGTTTGTCCAGACCCACTCCCCTGCCTTCTGTGGCCAACCCCTTCCTGCCCGTGTTGTTTTAAGGTGGGTTTTCCATGTCTTGCGGACAGTGGGGTTCTGAGGGGGGCACCCATGCTTGCTGCCGTTCTCCGGGTGCCTCACAGAGAGCCAGTGGTTCTGTGATCAGACTCCTCCCTACCTGATGGGGGCCCTCGGGACAGAGACGGCTGGAGACGAGTGAAGGGGGGA
>NW_027529647.1:4203373-4222576 GCF_008692635.1 Crocuta crocuta
GAGGCGGCTGCCCCCGCAGGTGCTCACCAGAGAGGGGCATCTCCCGTGGACGCGGGTGCGTTGTCCCCGAGGCCTGTGTTCACCGTCAGGTCCGGGCACCGCCGTGGTGGCCTCGGCTCATCCCTGACCTGCCTTCCAGTGCTTGCTCGAGAGGAGCATTCTGGGACAGCTTACTGTTCATGGCAGCCTCCACCTCTTAGAATACGAGGAGGAGAAGGCTGCTTCCCTCCCAGAGTGGTTGGGATTGTTGTAAGGGGACAGTGACATTCTGTCCTGTGCGCATCGTCTGCAGTTCCTCCACAGCGACGTCCACCCCCTGAAGTGGCGTGGCGGGGAGCAAATTCTTGCTGAGGACGGNAGCCTCCCTCCCTGGCTACTGAGCAGCCCCGTTCACACCCAGGGGGAGTGGGCTGGCCATTTATTTGTTTTTGGCCTTTTGCTGTTAAAATTTTTGCCATTAATATCTATATCCTTAAGTGGACCTAACAATGTTCTTTTCAAATATCTGATGAGAAAGGCCTGATTTCCAGGCATGCGGTTTTATAAGCCTGAAGCCTTTTGAATTTATGTGTGTGTGTATTTAAGAGCTGTCGTGGAATGGCTTGAAGCTTGACCTATTTCTAAATTTCTATTTTATTTTCATTTGCTTTTTAAAAAATTGTTTATTTGGGGGGTGGGGGGTCAAATGGGGGAGGAGCAGAGAGAGGAGACAGAATCCAAAGCAGGCTCCAGGCTCCGAGCGTCAGCACAGAGCCCAATGCAGGGCTCGAACCCACGAACTGTGAGATCATGACCTGAGCCAAAGTCGGACGCTCAACCGAGCCACCCAGTTGCCCCTCACTTACTTTCTAGGTAAGCTCTAGGCCCAACACGGGACTTGAAATCATGACCCCAAGAGCCACGTGCGCTACTGACTGAGCCACTGGGCGCCCCTGGTGCTGTGTTTTTCTTACTTTGCAGAAGTCGTTTTAGGCGTTTGTTCATTTGTGGTTACTTTTGTTATAGTTGGCCAACGTGGGCTGCTTGGCTGGGCTTAGGGAGCATGTGGCTCTTGGTCTTGAGATCGTGAGTCTGAGCCCCACGGTGGGCCTGGAACTTACTCGAGATAGATAAATGGATGGTAGACGTTCGGGAGGTGATGCGCTGATAAGGCAGGCTTAAAACGAGCAGACGAGCGCAGCGAGGCCGCTTCCCCGAGTGCCCCTTGCGGCTCGGTGCGCATGGCGGACAGCAGCTTGCAGGTGCTCCTCAGGGCAGAGGCTGTTTTCATGAGCTCCTAGGGCGGTGGTACCGGGGACGCTGAGTGTTTGGGACCAGAGAGCGGCTCTGAGTGAGGCCAGAGGGGAGCTTGGAGTGGGGAGGGAGGCGCCCGTGGATGAGGCTCACGGGCCTGTGGCAGCGCCGTCCTGGGCAGAGCGAGCTGGGCGGGGCTGTCGTCACGCTCGTCAGGGACCAGGGACGCTCCCTGTGGCTCCTGTGGCCCCCGAGGGGGTGAGCGGGCGTTGTGACGTTGTCCCAGATCAGTGGCCCCGGGAGCCATCTGCACCCGTGCTGCTCGTGCCGTCCGTGAGCCACCTGAGTGGAGGCACAGACGTGAATCCCGGGATGCTGGCCTTCCCGCGTGGTGGCCTCCCCAAGGTCGACGAGCCACCTCGACTCTAGGCCTCACTGAGGGGCACGGCTGGGCAGCGCTCTGGGTCACCGTTGTCTCTCAACACGGCAAGGACAGGGGAACCGCACGNGGCTCTGTCAGCGAGCCAGAGACAATCTGGCACCCAGGCTGCCTCCTTGGCCCTCCCTGGCCCTGACGGCTTTTCCGTGTGATGATCGGAGACATCCATGCTGACAGCTGGTCCTACAGAAAACCTTGTAGCCAAACAGCCATCGGCAGGGACGGCGAGCACACATGCAGACGGAGAGCCACTGGAAGAGGCCATGTGCAGAGGCCAGAGTGACTCTTGGCAAAGCCCCAGACATGGGGGTCTCAGACAGCCTTTGGAACGCAAGTGCTGTCAAGTCCAGGAATCCCCAGGTGACCCACAGGTTCTCCAGAGGACAGGAAGCGGTGATGTAGCAAGTTTGAGGCAGCCAGATAGAGCTTGTGGGGCGGTGCCTGGTGAGGACCGGGTGGCATGGGGTGGCCCGCGCTGGCCGCCCGGCTCACCGTGCCGGCTCACACTGGCGGTGTGCCCATTTCAGAGCGAAAGATGGTCACGAGCACGAGGGTTTTGTGCGCGATGCCGGAGGGGACCTCACGCAGGCGGAAGGGCCCCCCGATGGGCGCCTGAAACGTTCAAGCGGTCAGTGTGGGTCAATGAGAACGAATATGTGTATAGGTGACGATGGTCATGTCTCGGGCTTAAGAATACATCCGCGGGAAATTAAATTCTATACAGCAGCAACTGGCTGCTAGCTGGGGACACGCAAGCAGATGCTGCCACCGTGCCTTGGGGCCCGAGGATTGCCCGAAAGGAGAAGGCACACTTGACCTTCCCCTCAAGGAGGGCCCCTGCTGTGATCTCTGCGGCTGCAGAACTCCTCTATCGAGTTACTTGTGCACAGAGTCTAGAAGTGCGGGAGCTGGTAGGGTGTAGGCATGGAGCAGAGGGACAGGTCTGGACCCAGGGGTGACTTTGCTAGGGGTAGGGCTCGGCCAGGCCCAGCAGGTGGCGCTGAACAGGAGGGCTTCCGGTTGAGGCAAGGATGCCAAGGTCAGAAACGACTTCAGCTAACCAGGGTCAGGAAGTGGGTGGCATGGTGCGTGGTACCTGTGGTCGGTTTATTGTCTGTGCCGGGTGCTGCCGAGCACACAGCTGGTGACCCAGCGTGGATGGGGGGCCAGAGCAGGGGCCATAACATGAGTTTGGATCATTTCAGATGAAGAAAATAAACGGAGGAGAGGAGCCCGTGTGGCTTCCTTGATGCATTAGCCGTGAGGCCCACCTGTCACCTTAGCTGATCAGAGATCGCACACCTTGCTAGGAAGGGCGGCGTGGGGGCGTTGGTGTCTGGCCCCTGACACTGCCTGTGGAGTGACGTGAGTGCAGGAGGCGCGGTGGGGCCCGCTAGTCACAGGAGCGTGGAAGCCGCTCTCGGCACACAGGGACATACTGTGAGGGACGGTGTGGTATGTGCCCGCACTCCTGAGTAAAAGTCACACGGCTCCTCCTCCAGGGCACGTGACTGAGGTCAGTGGGACCTGCCCTGTGGAGTGAGGGCGCAGGGGAGGGCTCCGGGGAGTCGGGCCGATGAGGAGGCCTGATCGCCACTTCACATTTCCCCGGGTGGAGTGCTAGTTAGGGGACATCCTTCATCGCAGGATTTCTGGGAGATAAAAGGTGTCCCTACGTGGAGAAGCAAGACTTCTGGTATCAGGTAACCAGGCGATTCGGGGCAGACGTCCTGCTAAGAACAGCTAGACAGGGTGAGAGCTGTCTTCGTCCAGCTGAGGGCTTTGCGGGGCTGACGAGGCGGGAGGAGCAGCAGCGCAGTCCGAGAGCAGGGAGCCCAGGGAGGCGAGCTGGGAAGCAGGGCCCTTGGGCCCGGCGGGCGGCCTAGGAGGGAGGTGCCCTGCCCTGGACGAGGGGCATGCTGGCAGGGCACGGGCCTCCCACGAGGCTGCAGCCTCACCCAGCACCTCTCAGTTCCTGACACTGGATTGGGGCGGCCAGGGGTCCTGGCGCCCCAGCCACGTGCCCTGTCACCTGCATGTGCTCCGCAGAAGGGTGTGTCATCCCAGGCTGCCGGCGTGGAAGGGTTTTCACACAGTGTCTGACCCTCCGTCCAGAATAACCAGCTACTGAATGAAAAGTACCCGTGTTCTGGGGGACGTAAGACGATGGGATAAACAGAGAGGGAGGGGCACCCGGGGGCTCAGCCACTTAGGCGTCCGACTTCGGCTCCGGTCGGGATCTCACAGTTCGTGGGTTCAAGCTTCGCGTCGGGCTCTGTGCTGACAGCTCAGGGCCTGGAACTTGTTTCAGATTCTGTGTCTCCCTCTCTCTCTCTGCCCCTCTCTCACTTGCGCTCTCTCTTCCTCTTTCTCTCAAAAATAAACATTGAAAAGAAAAAAAGAGAAAGAAGACCACAGGAATCCCGATAATGCAGTTAATACAGACACCTGACTGGTGAAAATCTCAGGGCCGGGGCAGGGAGTGCCAGAGAGCGAGGGAGCAGTCCTAGGCGGACGGGGCTGTGCCGAGTACGAGCAGAAAATAAGTGGATGGATTATAATCCATTGGATGAAACGATCTGAGAGTCCACACGGATGTAAATAAGTGTGGATGGGGAAAACATAGAAGGATGCCAGCCAGCTGTGAGCATATAGTCAGATGAAGGTGTTGGAAGGTCACTGGGGGGTAACAAGATTTGTATGTGTCTCAGAGCATCTCCCCACAATTGCCCATTGATAACAAAAGGAAAGTAAGAGACTGGAAACAGCAAGCTCACGCTTGGTTTGCTACCAGTATTGGGACGAGCCAAGCTGATGTTCTTTATGTGATTCAGCATCACCTCTGTGACATTCTGGCCAAAAAGTGCCCAGTGTGGATGTCACCACGAGGAAATAGCTGTGCTGGGGGTAACTGCCTGGACCCTTTAGAGTGTTGTGTTGGTGAGGATGAGGGCCCGGGTTAAGGGAGGCACAAAGGAGAAAACCGCTCTACAGGCCATAACAGGCCATGAAACACATCTGAGTTTGTCCCCTGGATCCGCAGGCTGCATCGTGTCGATCTTCAGCTGCTTGCTTCCCCTTTTGGGAGGCTCATCCGGGCTCAGCGTGGGGAGCGGGGCCTGAGCGCTGGGAGCGGGAGGGGCTGCCGGCAGCCAGCCTGAGAAGGCCCCTGGCCACCTTCCATGGAGTGGGCCACATTTCCTGGTGTCCCAGGGGACACATCTCTGGTCCAGACCCTGCTCTCAGTGTCCAATGTGTGCCAAGACAGAGGGTTGCCAAATCTGCCATACTGGGCTCCGGGTTCCATAGTGGCTGTACCATTTTCCATGCCCGATAAAGTGCACAGGCATCCTCTAGAAGCAGAACCCCAGCCCAGTGACAATGGCTGTCGTGAATGCAGGCGATAAAGAGAGTCCCGGCTGTGAGCAGCAGCCCCTGACTGAAGGAGACCGGTTAGGGTGTCCTTCAAGCAGAAAGAAGAGGCTATCGGGTTCAAACTCCCAAACGCAAATACATGGGTGACTCTAGGTGAGTGTTTGTGGGCTGAAACCGTGGTGACAATGTCCTGTGGGGTATAAGATGCTATGGACTTAAAATACGGGATACGGATAACACATCAGTGTGTGAGGGAAATGGCTTAATTCTGACCTTGTGTTGTCTGAGACGAGGCAAGTACAGGTCCCTGGACTGTGATACATCAGGGCACCTGTTGTTTAGTTTTATTAATCTTTTAGAGAATGAGCAAGCTGGGGAAAGGGGCAGAGGGAGACCAGGAAAGAGAATTCCCAAGCAGGCTCTGCACTGTCAGCACAGGGCCCAACGCAGGCTCGATCCATGACCGTGGGATCATGACCTGAGCAGAAATCAAGAGCTAGATATACAGCTGCCTGAGCACCCCAGGCGCCCCCAGGGCACCTGTTGTGATCTTCACAGAAACTATTCAGAGAAGGTTACCTTATTAGAGACAGGAGACAGACGCTAAGAATAAAGCCAAAAGGAAGGCAAGAAAGAACAAAAGAACGCGGACTGGGACAGACAGCAAATAAGACGGCGGACGACCCCGCTCTCAGTAGTGTCTCCAGATGCAGCGGGACCAGACTCTCCAGTCAGAAGAGAAGATTGTCCGGCTCGATGTTAACAAGGCTGGCTTTCCCAGCAGACACACAAAAGGAGAATAACATGTGAAGTTACACATAAAAAGAGGGAAAACCCAAGTCCTGCGAACGGCAGGTGAAGGGAAAGGCGGCGCAAGGCAGGACACGTGTCTGGTTGGGCATCTGTGGGCCCATCAGGGTCTCATTCGGAGAACATCGGGAGGGACCGAGCAGTGGGGCTCGGTTTCTCTGGCTGCAGCACCTGGGAGGTTGGCTATGCTCGCTTGCTGGGCCTGCGCGCGCGCGCGTGTGTGTGTGTGCGTGTGTGTGTGCATGCGCGTGCGCGCACACACACAGGCACACTGTCCGTCTCTGTTTTGGGCTGACTTGTAGGCACACAGGTTCCCCCACAGGGCGTTTCCTCTTGCAGGTCACTGGCCAGAACTTTCTGTCGTGTCAGCCTGCAGGAAAGGCCCAGGGCACTGACGGCCTCAGTTCCCAGAGCCAGCCTTATCGTCTACAGGTTTAGATAGGTGACCAAATGCTGGTGGCTTGCCCTCCCTTCTTTTTATTTTTTTAAATTTATTTTTATATTTTGAGAGAGAGAGAGAACGAGCAGGTGAGGGGCAGAGTGAGCGGGAGACAGAATCCCAAGCAGGCTCTGAGCTGCCAGCGCAGAGCCCGATGAGAGGCTCAAACTTGGGAACGTCGAGGTCATGACCTGAGCTAAACTCAGATGCTCAACTGACCGAGCCGCCAGGCGCCCCTCCTGTCTTCTCTTCTCTCTGGTCTCGCTTTTTCTTCTCTCTGCCCTTTGTCCTCGCGACTTGCAGCCCATGTAGTGGGGTTGGCTCTGTTCTGCAGGCTGTGGAAAATTAAGAAACCATGTTTTTCTTGCTTTTCACCTCAAAGATGGGCTTCTTTATACATGTGAAAGGCTCACCAGGGACCAGGAGGGAGGCCCGCGGTCTTGCACACATTGGAGTCCAGGCTCGGTCCTGCTGGGCGGGGTTCGTGCCACGGGGGACACACAGGCGTGCAGGGGGCGGGGCGCGTGCTCTGCGGGCTCGGGACTTCCAAGCTGGGATGCCTTTTCCTCTTCAAGTTCAAGTTTCTTTTTCGTTTGACCAAATGAGCATTTATAGAAAGTAACCAAAGTTTAACATTCCTTAAATGTAACGGGGAAACTGAAAAACAGTTTCGCACTTACGCCCTGGATTTCAGCGCCGTGGTCCTCATGGTGGGGGTATCGCTGGTTTTACATCTTTCAGTATCCCAGAGGACTAAGAAGTCTAGAATAAATCATCTAGAAATAACGTTTCATGATGGGGAGGCTGGCTTGGTCGTTGGACTCTTGGTCTCTGGGTCGTGAGCGTGAGCCCCACATTGGGTGTAGAGCTTACTTTAAAAATTTTTTTAATTAATAAAAATAGAACTGTATGATTCCTAAAGAATTTTGGTGTTGCAGGCTGCCATCCTGCCGTCTGCTTCATGGCAGGTCTAGATAAGGAACTGCACATAGACACAGGCCCAGGGACGGGCGTCTGAGTGTCCCGTCCCTTCCCGTGAGCCTTTGGACAGGACGTGTTCCCAGGGGGCTCCGGCGGCCGTGCGTGGGCGGGTGGGTCAGAGGAACCGTGTGGCGGTAGGCAGCGACCGGCCCCTCTGGTAGAGGGACGTGGAGTACCTGCTTCCCGAGCCGGCGGGGAAGGTCTGCAGCCGCGTCACCTCCGGTGCTGGGGCCTCGTTGGCCAGAGGGGGAGGACTGCCTGGCTGGCACTCCTCACATTTCCATGGCCTCGGGTGCCCCTCCTCCTGAGACCGGATGCCAAGGCCCCCGGGAGACGCGGTCCCCCTCGGTTGGGCCTGTCTTCAGGCCCCGCTGCCTGGCCCAGCGCAGCCCCGCACGTCCCGCGTGATGGGTATTCAGGGCACCGAGGTGCCTGGCCCCCAGTCTCGTTAGGCCGCCTTTTCCTGAGTCTGTGCGTGGCACGAATGGGGGGCAGTAGGGTGCTGGTTGCCCACAGGGGTTCCGTCCCCATAGAGACCGTCTCCTCTCCCGCTCTGTGCACGGAGGACACTGGAGTCTGAGGGACACGGTGCTGCGCCCCGGGTCCCCTCATGTGGAGCATGTGCAGGAGGGAGCTGCGCACTGCGGGTGGTGGTGCGCTCGCCACAGGTCAGGCTGGGGCTCCCGGTGGGGCGGGTCCTGCGCCACACGGCACCCCAGCCGCCAGCAGGGCCCCCATCACATGGTAGCCGTCGCAGAACCTCATCGTCCGTTTCTCTCTTTCCCTAAGCCCCTGCATCACTCTTGGAGGGCAGTGTGGGAGGAGGAGGTACCCGCATGCTGGGCAGGGGTGCAGGGTCGCTGTCCCGAAGGGAGAACAGCACGGCCCCCAGAAACTGACACAGAGGGCTCCTGGGGGCCCTGGTCGAGCTGCCAACTCCTGGCTTGGCCCTGGTCACAATCCCAGGGTCATGGGATCGAGCCCCACATCAGGGTATGTGCTGACAGCGCAGAGCCTGCGTGGGATCCTCTCTCTCCCTCTGTCCCTCCCCCCTACTTGCTCGTTCTCTCCAAATACATAATTGAATTTTAAAAAATAATTCCGAACAAGGTGCATTATTCAGTAGTCGGTTCTAAGAGCTGGCTCTCAGCTTTGATACAAGGAATGAGGTAATGTTACTTACCCACACGTTTTAGGTAAGGAGCTCAAGTAAAAAAATAAATAAAAATCTCCTAGAGCATTCGAAGAAAACCAGGAGAATATATTTGTAATCTTGGAATGAGGGAGGCCTGCCTTCTAAGATGCAAAGAAGTCTATGAAGGAAGTGATGGGTAAATCCAATTTTGTACAAACAGAAAACTCTTGTAGGACCAAAAGAACAAAGTTTAAAAGAAAAGTGACATTTGGGGAGAAAGTACTCACTCGCATGATCAGAGGTCAGTAGGAAGGGTATTTAAAGGCATCAGTAACTCCCAGGAGACTCTCAAACAGCCTGGAGAGGGCGCGCACAGCAGGAGCAGGGAGGTGACAGGTGCCCAAACCGCCCCCGACCCCTGAGGGCGACGCGCCCTACAGCCAGGTGGCTGTTCTGGCTGGTCAGTAGGACAGCTAGTGGCCGCGAACTCCCCCCGGGGCCACGAGGCTGCTCGCCGCGCCGTGAAGGCGGAGGTGACCAGCAGGAGGCATGGCAGCCTCTGGTAGACACCCATGCGCCTTCCCCTCCTGGCTCCCGCGACCCTTCACAGACTCGCGCCCGGAGTCCTGACCTCTTTGAAGTGGTGGCCCCGGTGTTAGTGCTGCTGCGGCAAATAAGCTTGCCAGTGGCCTTTAGCGGGCGCAGGAGCAGGAGGGTGCATCCCATTTCTAGTCACATGTGGAAAAACGCAAATCGAGGCGACAACTGTGTGCGCATTTAGACGTCTGCCTAAATGCACAGGAAATATCCGGAAGATGCCCAGGGCTTAAGCGGTCCCTCCGGGAAGAGCAGAGGGGCCGGAGGCAGGATGGAGGCACTGGCCCTTCGTGCTGTCTTTTCTGGGTTCTTTACGTGTGCAGCTCGTAAATTAGGGTGTCTGGACGGTGCTGGGGATGCACACATATCCTTGGCCTGCTGCTGACCTTTGCTCCCTGTTCACAGGTGCGGGTCTTGGCGGGAGCCTGTCAACCCCTACTACGTCAGCTCCGGCTACGCCTTCGCCCCGGCCACCAGTGCCAACGACAGCGAGCAGCAGAGCCTGTCCAGCGACGCCGACAGCCTGTCCCTCACCGATAGCAGCGTGTGAGTCCCCTCTTGGGTGAACCCCCCTCCCCCCCAGCTGCACGGACAGGCTGTGCTACAGGACATGTCCTTGACAGTCACTGCCTCTGTCCCAGGCCAAGGCTGCTGGGACCTTTGAAAGGGAAGAAACCAAGGAAGCGGTGGTTCAGCCTTGTCGTCAGCGTTCACAGTCTGGGGTTTGCTTTACAGACAGGTGGCCGAGCGGGGCGGGTGGTGGGGGTGCGGGCCTCCCCCTGCGAGGCTGCTTCCTGTGCAGGGGTGCTGTTCTGTACCTGTCACTGCGTAAAATCTACTCCGTCGCCCGCTCTGCGTAGGAGATGGGGAGACAGGAGCTGGGGGGAGTCGGTGTGGCTGGTTTCCAGCCACCCTGGCGCCCGGACGGTGCAGGGACAGCACAGGGCTGCACACGTCTCCGAGGCCTCGGTCGCTGTCCAGAACCACCTGGCGCCTCGGCGGCCCTCGGTGGTGACAGTGGACCTTCTCCTCTCGTTGTCCTCTGTAGGGAAGCCCCCCCTTTGTGAGAAAGGACTTCCTTTCCGACACTCTCGTCTGCCTTGGCAGGTGGCTTTTCGGGGCCACCCAAAGAGTTGGGTAACCCTCCGTGGTTATAGCAGGGCGCTGCCCAGCCAGCCTATCAAGGTCACTTGGGGTCTCGGCCACCGTGAACATCAGACTTAGCAGCTTTAAGACTGTGTGCCATTCGCCACCTGGCCACCACTGATGGGAAGGGCCCGGCCGGGCCTGGCGCCAGGACCCAACCTCAGGCACCCTCCGACACTGGCAGTGCCGGAAGGGAGCCCTGGACCAGGACAGCGGGCGGGTGTGGGGCACCCTCTCCCCCCGGAGCCTGCGGGGCGCGTGAGGCGGGCCTGCAGCTGTAAGTCGGTTGCCAGAGATTTTGTCCCCAGCCGGCTGGTTTCTTCCTGGGGAACATTTTCGAGAACCAGATAGGGTTACGTAACAAAGAAGAAAAGGGCTACTAACCGCTTTTTAAAATTTGTGGCCCCCGTTTTCTGTGCTGTTTTCATGCTGGCTGCCTCTCCTCTCCTGCCAGGCCGTGTCATCGTGCATCTGGGGCCCTTTCTCTTTTGGGTGGCCATACGGTGGTGACATCACGAGGTGGCTCTGTCCCTTTGGGTTCAACTTGTGTGTGTGGATGGATTATTTCATTCTTCGTGTCACGTCTTTTTTTTTTTTTTTTTTTTTTTTTTTTTTGGGGGGGCTAATGACAGGTGTTTATTCTTTCAATGAACTGGAGAGTTATCTTATTCAGTTACAAAAAATATGTTNAACTGACTGAGCCCCCAGACACCCCCTTAGTCTCACATCTTTAAGATGAAATGTTGATGTGTTTTTAGCCGTTTCTTCCTCAAAGTGCCTGCGGTTTTAATAGCACCTGCTGCGACCCCCCCACCCCCCTGCCAGGCAGCAAACAGCGGGCCCCGCACTCATACCGTTTGGTTTTCTCCTCCCAGGGACTGGGGACTACGGTGAAGATGCACTTGCCAGCACATGTTTCTTGTAAATTCTCTTAATTCTCTCTAAGGAAAGGACATATGTTTGCTAAAGGGAAAATCTAAAATTTTTAAATATTTTTTTCCTGATACTGTATTCTCATTGGTTACACTAAGATCAGAAACAGCAACAGGAGGGGCGCCTGGGGGCTCAGTCGGTTAAGCATCTGACCTCAGCTCAGGTCGTGATCTTACAGTTCGTGAGTTCGAGCCCTGTGTCTGGCTCTGTGCTGTCAGCGCAGAGCTTGCCTGGGATTCTCTGGCCACCTCTCTCTCTGCCCCTCCCCCGCTCGTGCGCAGGCCCTCTCTCTCTGTCTTTCAAAAAAGAAATAAACATTAAAAAAAAAAAAAAATGATTTTCTATCTTCTGCTCCCTCCCCATGTGTGTGCTCTCCCTCTTTCTCTCAAGTAAAAATAAATTAATTAATTAAATATTTTTTTTAAGTGTAGGAATAGACATAGAATGTAAGTTATTTGAACGTGTATTAGAGGCAAAAAGCAGGGTGGTCCGTTTCTTCTAAATTCTTTCTCCGGGGCACGGGTGCCCTCGGCCGGTCAGCCACACGGTGAAAACGGTGGCAGCATGGCCCACGAGAGTGGACACGGGCGTCCAAGGACAGCGCCTCATTCAGGGGCCTGTGGGACCTTTAACCAGTGCCTGGTCAAAGCATATGAGAAACAGGTTGGTGGCTCGGGACACCCGGATTAAACCACTGGGGCAGGCAATGACATTTTTTTACTGCGTTTGACTCGCCCCTGCGCTTGACGCCTGTCCCCTGGAGCGCCCCTGCTGGAGCACTGAGCCGGTCGCACCGCACACCCAGCTGGCGCCCAGATAGCTGGGGGCACCAGGGCAGTGACCGGAGAGATGGGCCGTCCCAGCCTCATTCCGCCTCGTTCCGCTGTAGTCCAGCCTTTCCGCCCAGACCTGGGCTTTCAGGCACGTGTCAGCAAAGCCGCCAGGCCGTGGGGCAAGGGGTGGCTTCCCTGGGCTGCCCAGCAGCTCCTAAGTAAGATGAGACTGTGGCCGCCCTGGTGGGTCCCGCTGGGAGATCAGAGCGCTGCTCTGAGGGCACCACTGACCCATCCCCCCACGCACCCCCTCCATGGGCCGCGCTTGGGAAGGAGGCCAGGGGACACAGACCTTCGCCCACCAGAGGACAGGGAGGCCAAAGTGTTTGGACAGCCAGACAGTTTCCGGCCTCCTCCTTTCCCACTCTGGGAGCTGGGAACCTGGTCGGGAGTCCTTCAGCGAGAAGTTACATGGCGACCCGGAGGGGCCGCTCTCCAGGCCTTCTGCTCGGTGGGCGTCGCCACGTTACGGGGCTCCTGTTGGCCGCCGTGCTTCTCACGATAGCTTTAAATAGCGGGGAGAGGCCTGGAGAGCTGGGGGGATTGGGCCTGTGCAGCGGGGGAGGCGTCAGATCTGGCTTCTGCCTTGAGCAAGTGCACTTAGTCACGTAGAGACAGTGTGTAATTTGATTCACATGGTTATTCTAACCTTCAAGAGCATTTGTAACTAAAACGTCAAGGAAACTACATCGCGTACCCCTCAGAGAGACTCCGCTGCCGGGCCAGTCTTCCCTGGAAGGCAGCAGAATAACAAAGAACCCTGGAGGTCTCTTTCAGGGGGTCTAAGTTGTCTTGGCTGTCTGTGTGTGGGTCCGTTGAGAGCGCCCTCCCAGACACGCACACTGGGTCCACCAGGGCGATAAACAACAGGTTGGGGAGTGTTTTCGGCAAAGGCGTAGTAAATAGTTCAGGCTTTGTGGCCACATACAGTCTCTGTCACATATTCCTTTCCTGCTCCCCCCCCCCGAACTTTAGAGAGAGACCATAAGCGGGGGAAGGGGGGGGAGGGAAGGAGGGAGAGAGACAGAGACAGACAGAGAGAATCTTAAGCAAGCTCCATGCTCGGTGTGGAACCCAACATGGAGCTTGATCCTACGCTTCTGGGATCGTGACTGAAGCCAAAATGAAGGAGGAAATGAAATGACTTGACGCTCAACTTACTGAGCCACTGAGGTGCCCCTCCTCCCCATTCATAGCTCTCAGTCTGCAGAAATCAGGCCCGGCCGCTGCGCTCCACACAGAGCCAGCACGGTTACGCTCCATTGTGTTGCGTTGTTGCGTTTGCACTCACACCGAACTCTCTCTCCTCCGGCCAGGGATGGAGTCCCACCGTACAGGACCCGCAAGCAGCATCGCCGGGAGATGCAGGAGAGCGTCCAGGTCAACGGGCGGGTGCCTCTACCTCACATTCCTGTAAGTTCTGGCCACACGGCCACCCACACCCCGTCTCCCAGGTCAGGGCTCACCGGCCTTCTGGGACCATGTCTGTCCCTTCTCCCTCCTTCCCAGGGCCACTGTGGCACTGGGCAGTGGCAAGGGCATCGCTAGCTTCCTTTGAGCTCAGCTCCCGTCCAGGGGTAGCATGTGGCCAATGCGTGGTCACACCCTGCAGGCTGGTGAGGACAGCGTGGGTGGCCTGAGGGCCTGCGCTGTCCTTTCAGAGGGGCAGGGAGGGCCTCACATACACCTGCTGTGCAGTCTTCCCATCCGGTTAAGTGAGACGCTTCTCCTCCACGTGGGAGAGCAGCTCGGAGCCCCCATCACTGGCTCGATACCGGGCCAGCCGCCCGCACAGGCGACCTCTCTGCGCCTCTGCCCGGAAGCCTGGCGGCAGCAACGCTCAGGCACCGTGAGCACCTGCTGCAAGAGGTGCCTCAGCTTCACCTCTTGGATGAAAACAGTGAGGGGACAGTGGTCCCCCCCACTGTGGGCACTGGGGGGGGTCGGGGGGGTCTTCAACAGAGCAGTCCAGCAGCCCCCCTCCCCCCCGCGGAGACCGCCCACCAGACGGAAAAGAGTTCTCGGGGAAGAGGAGGAGAGCTTGCAGGAGCCTCTGACTGTAGGTGCTGCAAGCAGCCATCTGCGGTTTCTGTGCAGGCAGAGGGAACCTTTCTCAGGGTCACCGCCCAGCCGTCTATGGCCATGGCTCCTTAGAGTCGTTTAGCTACTTGAATTTCCAGGTAAGAAAGGTGATTGTGGTTGAGAAGAAAGGATGTGGATAATCTCTTGCTTCTGAGAAAAGGATGGTCCGTGCGGGGGGGTGCCTGGGCGGCTCAGTTGGTTAAGCGTCCAACTCTTGATCTTGGCTCAGGTCATGATCTTACAGTTGGTGGGATCCAGCCCCACATCGGGCTCTGTGCTGACAGCAGGGAGCCCGCTTGGGATTCTCTCTTCCTCTCTCTTCTGCCCTTCCCCTGCTCGCATGCTCTCTAAATAAATAAATAAGTAAATGTTAAAAAACGGAAAAAAATAAAAGGGTGGTCAAATGTCACCTGCCAGCCAACCCTCAGCACCGCACAGACTTGACCTAAGCCAGGCGCTGACAGCGTGCACTTGGGGAGGCATGGAGGAGGCTGCCGGTGGTCTGCGTGTGGGTGCGCGTCTGCTGCTGGGGACCCCCCCCCCCCAGGACCCCCCCCAGGAAGGACCGGCCTCCTCGTGCTGTCGGCCGGCCGGGGCCACACGTGGCCGTGCTTCGCCGTGCGCTAGTACCGCTAGTACGTGTGTCTCCAGCAATCTTCGTGGATCTTTTTTCTTTAAGGTTTATTTGTTTTGGGGGGGTGGGGAGTGAGGTAGGGGCAGAGAGAGGGGGAGTGCGAGAACTCCAAGCAGACTCTTCACTGTCAGTATGGAACGCGATGCCAGGCTCTGTCTCATGAACCGTGAGGTCATGACCTAAGTCGAAGTCAAGAGTCAGACGCTTAACTGACTGGGCCTGGGCAGGGGGAGCAGGAGGGGAGCCTGGGGAGCCTGTGTCCCAGAAAGGAAGGGGGTGAGTGGATGCGGGAGCCGTGTGGAGGTGCTCCCTCCTGCCGAGGCCCAGGCCGCGGAGCACGGGGGTTAGTGGCGGTGAAGTAGGAACGTGTGCGTCTGCGCTCACGGACCGAGCACGCCGTGAGTGTGATGAGCAGCAGGACACTCGCGCCCACCCAGGTGGCCCCCGTGCAGCCGTCGCTCCGTGGGACAGAGTGACTTGGGGGCCGAGGTGCCACCAGCCATGCTGGGACACGTGGACGCTGTTCTTCCCCCAGGACTGTGAGAGGCCCGGGGCCCTCCCGCCAGGGACGTCAGCAGGCCGCAGCCCACGTTGAGGGCCGTCCTGCACAAGAGCTGGCTTCAGACCTTCGGAAGCCACAGGGCCACAGAAGTCCAGAGGAGACCGGCTTGTTCCAGACTGAACGAGTGCAGAGAAACGGCCCGGCTGAGCACCATGGGCCTTGGCGGGGGAGGAAGGGAGGGCCATGCAGGGCCTGTGGTGCCTCGGGGTCCAGGGGCGCTCACGTCAGAGAGCCTTCCTCTGTCACACCTACTAACAAGGTGATAGGGCCTTAATTCAAACAATGAAACCAAGCGTATTCAACAAAACCAAAAGAGAAAATTGATGAGCTGGAATACAGACCTGGAAAGATGTCTCAGAGTGGGGCACAGAGAATCGGGAAGAGACAAGAGTCAAAGTGTCATTGTGGGAATGTTCTAGAATTGAGGAAAGCAAGGAATCTTCAGGTTTTGGAAGGTTCTGACTGAGCCAGCATGAAGTCAGAGCCGAGACAGGCAGGCATGGCAGCGAGAGCCGAGCTTTGCCACGCGGTGTGGACAGTGCTGTGGCCTCACAGGCGTCTCCCCTTGGTGACCCCGCTGCCCGGCAGGGCCAGGAGCACTCCCGTGTCCGTGCTGACCCTCGGGCACGGCCCTCTGCAACCGCTCAGTGAGGGCAGGCGGTCCTGTGCGTCCTGGTGACGTCTGCATGCTGGTTACCTTCCAGACAGGGTTTAATGAGCCCCTGCTCTTTGAGCTGGTCACACGTTCAAGGGAACAGGGATGGCTGGAGTGGACTGGGCACGGCCAGGCAGTCAGTGTGGACGGGGAGCCAGGGGTCATCGGCCTCCTCACCCACCTGGGCTTTGTTTTCTGGGGCCCAGGGTTAGAAGAAGATGTTGACTGCTGCTTATCTACGGCGTGGGGAACTTCTGGGTCTACGCGGGGGCCCCTGTGCCTGCTGGCTCAGCAGACGGGCCTGGCGGGGGTGTGGCGGGGTCGCACGCTGCTGCAGGGGGGCGGGCACAGAGGCAGCTCAGCCTGGGGAGCCGGCCCCTGCGGGGGCACCGCGTCCTTGTGTGGGGGAACGGGGTGCAGCCTGGAGCCCAGCCTGGCCGCGTGGTCACGGCAAACAGGCCAGCATGTGGGTCGGTGACGGCATTTGGGGGTTCAACAGTGAAGAGAGGGCGCGCTGCATCGGTTGTGTCCGGTGTGGGCTCGTGTGGAAACGGAGTGGGACAAACCTCACCCGAGTGGACTCGGGAAGCCAGCAGGGGGAGCTCTCATGCCGTTCCAGCGGGAGCGCCGGGTACAGGGAAGGACACACTGGGTCCCCTGCACGAATNGGAGAAGCCGTTGTCAGCTGGACGCTCACTTCTCTACCGTGGACTTCTGTTCACGGCAGCCCCTCCCACCTTCCCCTTCTCCGTAAAATAGTGTCTTTTCCTTTGTTTGTGGGAGTTGTCACTTCTGCCACAGATTGCTTGTCCCCAATCTCAGCTCTTGGCTACTCCTGAATAAAACCATTTTTGCTGGTAAGACAACTCAACTGACTTTTATTTTTAAGGGTAACATTTAAAAAAAATTTTTTTTTAAATTTTATTTCTGAGGCAGAGACAGCGTGAGCAGGGGAGGGTCAGAGAGAGGGGGGGAGACACAGAATCTGAAACAGGCTCCAGGCTCTGAGCTGGCAGTCAGCACAGGGCCCGACGCGGGGCTCGAACCCACGAACCGCGAGATCATGACCTGAGCCAAAGTTGGATGCTTAACTGACTGAGCCACCCAGGCGCCCCAAGGGTAACATTTTTTATCTAACAACCCAAAAGAAAATGTTTCTCATCCTGGCAGTGGTCGTGGTTGAGGTGTCTCCTCCGTGGCTGGTGACGCCCGCCTGCCCCAGGAAACTGTGCATGTCCACTTTGTCGTTGGGTTGGGGACTTGGGGGGCGGGGTCTCAGGTAGGCCCGGGGAGCGCAGGGCCAGCGGCACAGGCTGTGCTGCCCTGAATTCGGTGGCGCTGCCCCGGGTGGTCCTTGCTGTGTGACTTCCAGGGGTCGGGGCCGGGACGAGTAGCCGTGTGGGTGTCGGTGCAGGGAACACAGAGGCGCCACCACGTGGGGGACCTCGCTGACCTTCCAGTCCCTTCCAGCTCCTTACGGCTGAGGGAGGGGCCGCTGAATTCCCCCGAAGTTCCACAGTTTAATTGCTGAGACTCTTCCCTCTGTGACTTCTGTTCCTCCACAGCCGGAAGGTTACTGTTCTTCCACGGTTATTACAGTTATTGTCATTTCTGACGGTTTCCCGCTTTCAGAAGCACAGTGGTGCAGCCTCGAGGCTCTTTTCCAGAACACACGATCTTGGGGTGTGCGTCCGCCGCAGGGCCGAGCCGCCCACACGTCCTGGCTCCGTGTCGGTGCGCTTCTGTCTCCCCGGGACTTTTCACTCAGCCCTTGCTCTGCGTGTGCCGTCACGCGGTCAGCCCCACACAGCCCTTGCCTTTGGATGTCTGGCCTTACGCCCTCCGTCCCGTGTGGTCACTGCGCTGTGCTCCGTGCAGTCCCCGGAGGAGCCAGCCTGCTGGCCTCTGGCCTCTCCTGTCCACGTAGATTCCCTTCAGGGTCCCGGCCTCTTGGCTGTCCCCACTGCGCAGGCTCTTCTGAGAACACTGGACACCCCCGGTGGCCCCGTCTGGGTCCGGCCTCCCCACCTGCCCTGCACTGGGCCCCACGGGACCACCTGCACCAGCTCGCTCTGCTGACGTGTTGGCTTGTGCCCTGGGCTTGCCCTCTCCTGTGTCCCCCTGAAGACCCTTCAGAGCTTTCTGCAGCCACCCCGAGCTCATGGAGGCCGGTATAAGCCCCACGCGTGGCTGTTCGTCTCCGAGCCCTGGCCATGACCTTCTCACCTAAGCTTCCGTGTTTCTGAGGTACTGTTGTTTTGTAGATAAGAAACAGGCAGAGTCGAAACTGTGCCCAAAGCCCCCCAACGGGAGTGGGGGGGCGCTGCCTCCGCTCCGGCTGCTGCCTCCCCTCCCCGAGCCTTCTCTGCTTGGCTTGATACACGCCTGAAGGCCAGGGTTCTAGACCCCCACAGTCCACCTGAAGGGCCAGCGAAGACCCCTGTCTCGGGCTCCGCCCCCTCCGTGGGCTCTCCTGCCCCGTCTGGGCCTCCTGGGCTCTCCCCCTGCTCCTCTCCCCTCCCCCCTCCTCTTGGCAGCTCCCTGGTGCTCCCATCCCCTCAACAGGGGGTCAGTGGCTTAGATTTTTAAATTTTTTTTTTTTGAGAGACAGTGCAAGCTGGAGAGGGTCAGAGAGAGAGGGGAGACAGAGGACCCAAAGCCGAACTCCCTGCTGTCAGCGCAGAGCCCAGTGGGGCTTGAACTCAGGAACCATGAGATTGTGACCTGAGCTGAAATCAAGGGTCAGATGCTTACCTGACCGAGCCACCCAGGTGCCCCAAGTGGCTTAGATTTTTAAAACCTGTTTTGCTATAAAAGACACTTATAAGGAGAGCTGATAAAATTAGATTGAAGCCTGCCGATTAGGTGAGAGTACTGTCAGGTCTCATTCTCTCTTTGGGTCTCATTTTGTTCATGGGAGTGTCGTCAGTTTGTTAGATGCACCGACGTGTTCAGGAATCAACAGGCATCACACGTGTCCTTTGTCCTCTGTGGGCTCAGGAACACGCATGCGACTGTGCGTGTGGCAGACAGTAACAGGAAATGGGGCAGGGAGCAGTGCTCGGGGGGCCTGGGGGGCCTGGGGGAACGGTGGACAGCAGTTCTTCGCGCTAGTCTTGCAACTTTTTCGATTTTGAAATTACCTCAGAGTAAAGCTAAACCCCCAGAAAAGCCCTATGGTGTTATTTCTGTAAACTATGTGGCGCGGTTATTTCCTCTGAGAAGGAAGATCTGCCCGTTTCCCCTGATTTTCCTCCTGCATGTTGAGTCTTGTCTCTGGCTGAAGGAGGCCTTGAGAGCCCGCTGCCCTCTGTGCTCGGGGCGGGGGAGGGGGGGGCCGGCACTGCAG
>NW_027529647.1:4224907-4225126 GCF_008692635.1 Crocuta crocuta
GCTGCAGTGGCCACTGCCCTGGGGCTCCGGGCTGGGCCTCTCTCTCTCTCTCTCTCTCTCTCTCTCTCTCTCTCTCTGTCTCTCTCGTGCGTGGTCTTTGCTGCTTTCCTTTCCGCCTCCTGGGCACTGGCCTGGCCAGCCCTATTAGAGGCCCTGCTCTGGGCCGGGCTTGGGGGCACACCTGGCTCTGGGCACCAGAACCGGGCACCTGCCTGCAGC
>NW_027529647.1:4225235-4234793 GCF_008692635.1 Crocuta crocuta
CCGTGGTATCCTGACCCAGCCCTAACGCGGCGCCTGCCGGCTCCGAGCCCCCGGTTCTGTGGTCGTGCGAGGCTGGGGAAGCGGTCGCCAGGGCTGTGTGCTCCCTCCCGGGACCGTGCTGGCTGAAGGAGGCCTTGAGTCAGACAAGACAAGGGGGCAGCGAGGACCCCGGCAGCAGGACGAAAGGGTGACCACTCGCTTTCAGAGGAAACCCAGGTTTCACACGCTGTTTCCGCTCATGCAGAAAGTGCCCGCGCGCCGTCGTGACGGGGCCGACCGTGCAGGGCTGCGCGCGGCCGGCTCATCGGCGGTGTCTCCTTGCAGCGCACTTACCGAATGCCAAAGGAGATCCGCGTGGAGCCCCAGAAGTTCGCCGCGGAGCTCATCCACCGCCTGGAGGCCATCCAGCGGACGCGGGAGGCCGAGGAGAAGCTGGAGGAGCGGCTGAAACGCGTCCGGATGGTGAGTGGGCCCCTCCTGGGGTGGGCCCCTCCTGGGGTGGGCCGCGGCCATCCCAGTTTCTGGATTAGCCTGTTCCCATTTGGTTGAGTTGAGGGCGGTGTGAGGCTCCCAGGACGCCAGCTCCCGACGCCCTCTGCCCTGTCCTGGTGGGCTGGCCGCTCTGCTGTGACGCCCGTCCCTGCGGCCGCCACTGCACGAACCCAGTCCTCACTGCCTCACGGGCATGAGGTCCCCATGGCCGGGGCCCTGGGCCCGGCCTGAGAGCAATCAGTAGGCACTCAGCAGCCGCTCCTCTGCCTGCAGGGAGCCGGGGGTCCTGTTCCACATGCTTCTGGGGAGACCCCGCCCCGCTGCCGTCCCCAAGCGGTGGCCAGGCCAGAGCAACATCAGCTCAGCTCAGGGAGGACTGTTAACGGCAGGCGACGCACACAGGCAGGTCCCACACACCCCGTGCCAGGCCCCAGGGGACAGGCTCCACGGGCACTGTGCCCATGTGGGGAGCAGAGCGTGCACTTGGCAGGGGGGCTGGGAGCCCCACTTGTCATCCCAGGTGCGAAGAGGGTCATGTTCAGACAGAGACCCCTGCGTGCTGTTTTCTGACCTGCGCCCGTGCCTGGTGGAAGGCGGGACACTCGGGCGATTTCGCGTGATCTGTGACTTATTCCTGGGCTGTAACTGCCAGAGACGCTTGGCTTCTGTGGCCCATGGGTGTCATCCTGCAGGGTTCGTTCCCCCACGTGCTCAGGGGCTTCCGTCCTGAGGCGCTGATGACAGGCGTGTCCCTCGAGCGAGGCCTTCCCCATGCTCCTTGCACTTCACCAGGTTGTTTACCCTCGAGGCCCCGTGCCCCGGGGTCCCGCAGCCGCTGTGTCGCTGGACGCTGTCGTTAGGTCTCCAGCAGGTAGGACGTTCCTACTGAAACAGCCCGGCTCGCTCAGTCGGTGGAATGAGTGACTCTTCCTCTCAGGGTTGTGAGTTCAAGCCCCATGTTGGGTGTGGAGTTTGCTTTTTAAAAAAAAGAAAAAATGGCCACTACCAGGTGGGTGTCTTCCAGCCCCTCCTCAGTACTCCACGCCCAATACCTAAACCTCAAAAACAAACAATTGTTGTGGAGGCGCCTGGCAGCTCAGCTGGTAGAGCATCCGACCCTTGATTTCAGCTCAGGTCGTGATCCCAGGGTCATGGGGTTGAGTCCCACGTAGGGCTCTGTGCTGAGCGTGTAGCCTGGCAGGATTCTGTCCCCCCTCGCCCAGGCCCCTCTTGCAGACCTGCACTCACACTCTCTCGCTCGCTCTCAAAACAAAAACAAGACACACCAAAAGCCTGATTGTTCTTGAAGGAAGTGTTTCTGTACGTGATCGCCGGACGTCCACGTTTGCCACGCAGACCTGAGCCCTCGGACCGTCAGAACCCCGGGGGGTCCTCTTTCAGCCTCCATGTTCCCCCAGGGAGTCGTGTGCGCCCGGGTCTGAAGACGCCGCCGTGGGGCACGGCCACGGTCACAGCCAGCGCTTTTCTGTCGTGCCCTCCGTGCATTGCACACGGGCCATGCCCTTGCTGTCCGGTGACACCCAGGTTTGAAATAAGGGGCCTGCCCACCCCCCACGTTTTTCAGATTCACCTAGCGTGTCAAAACCTGGGATTCGTGGTGGTGCCGGGAAGGGGGGGTGGTCACCGAGGCGACGGCCAGATGCTGAGGGAACCGCGTGAAAGTGTGTTTGAGCACCCGTGCGGAGTCACTGAACTTCTCTCCCAGCGACCAGGTGACTCCCATGTAGGCGGCGCAGTGCCCACCCACTGCCCGTCCACCAGCCTGGGGTCCAGCGGGGCTGGGTGCACACTAAGGGGGCAGCTGTGGAGGCCGCCTGTCCCTCAGGGTCCAGCGGAGGCCTCCGCGAGTGGAGGGGCTGTCGGGTGCCCGGCCTGTCTGGTAACCTTCTCTGAGGGATCAGCAGTCTGGAACGGAGTTGCCGTGGGGCACAGCAGGATTTAGCGGGAGCCAAACCCTGGCTTGCGTGCGGTCACAGGGCTGGCACCATAGCACGTCGGTGGCCCGAGCGGGCCTCCACCAACCCCCTCGGGTCACTCATGAGGTAAAAGTCCCCAGCGGTTTGTGGGAGAAGCTTAAGGAAGGAGGCGTTCACTCTCTTCTTCGTTGTAGAACCAGGCTCTCGTAATTGTGTCAAGTCTGTCGTCGTGGCTCCACGTGCCCGTGGCCCTGCAGGTGGCCGGGCTGAATGGGCATCGTAAAGGCAACCATAGGCATCCGGTGTATTTCTCTCGTGTCTGAGTTGTAGTCTCTTTCTCCATGGCCTCCCTGTCGGGTGCACACAGTTGCGCCTGGATCTACCAGACGCTCTCGGGGGCCTGGACCCGGCCGCACAGACTGCCCGGTGCTCGATGACTGAACAGATGTTCAGACCAGTAGCCCCTTGTGTTTCCCAAGTATCAGTCCGGAATCAACTGGCGGGCCCGCGGTGGCTTCTGGACACGGTGCCAGGCTCTCTGTCACAGTCTCTGGCCTGTAGCCACTCTGCCCCCAGAGGCCTCCCTCCGTCTCCGGGGGGCTCACTGCCCCGCAGGTGGCCATGCAGACCCACCTGACAGCACTGTGTGCTTCAAAACAGAACAAAACAGGAGACAATCAAATTTAACTACATATCTACCAGGAATCCGTATGGACGTGAGAGGCCCTATCTTGTATGATCTTACAAAAGGTGGCACGTATAACTATGCCATAAGCTACAGTCTTTTTTTTTTTTTATAGTTTATTTTTTTTAATTTTTTAAATTTATTTCTAGGAGAGAGAGATAGAAACAGCATGAGCAGGGGAGGGTCAGAGAGAGAGGGAGTCACAGACTGAAACAGGCTCCAGGCTCCGAGCTGGCAGTCAGCACAGAGCCCGACGCGGGGCTCGAACCCACGAACCTCGAGATCATGGCCTAAGCGAAAGTCGGACGCTTAACCGACTAAACCACCCAGGCGCCCCTAGTTTATTTTATTTTTGAGACAGAGAGAGAAGTGAGCGGGGGAGGGTCAGAGAGAGAGGGAGACACAGAATCTGAAACAGGCTCCAGGCTCTGAGCGGTCGGCACAGAACCCAAAGCGGGGCTCGAACCCATGAACCGCGAGATCATGACCTGAGCTGAAGTCGGATGCTTAACTGACTGAGCCACCCAGGTGCCCAAACTATAGTCTTTTTAAAAAAGAGAATAATTGCAAATTTTTAAATAACAGTTTTGTTGTAAAATTTGGGAGAGAAGAATAAAGAAGAAAGTGAAAACTCTTACCTAGATGGGTCAGCAAACCTATAACATTTCAAACCCATAAAACTGATTCCCTACATATGCAGAGCCCGGAGCGTCCACCACCCCCCCCCTCTGCCGCCCCCTGGGGATCGCGGGGGTCCGTGTCCCTCGGAGGGCACAGTAGAGGGTCTGGGATGTGAATTGGGGTGGGCTGTGGGAGCCCGGGGCCCCGGTCTGCCCGAGAGGGGCACGCTCCCCCTCCCCCCACCCATGCGCCTGCCCCTCTGTCCTCCTCGGTGCCACCTTCTCCCTGAGCACAGACTGAAGCGTCTGTACCTGACCACCTGTCCTAGTGAGGGGGAGGGGCTTTCCCATAAGTGATGTTTCGTAGTGGAGTTTTCGAGATTTTCGAGATAGCACAGGAGTAGCTATCCCATTCTTTCCGGTTATTACCGGATTTACTCCCTGTTATTCCGGTTTACTCCCCGTTATGCACAATTCAGTGAGGTGAGAAAATACATACAAGATTAGTCTTGGAATTAGACTGGTCAGATACGGCCCTCTTGATTGTCAGAGACTCCAGCAAAACCCAACTAGTTGTANTTCCCTACATATGCAGAGCCCGGAGCGTCCACCACCACCCCCCTGCCGCCCCCTGGGGATCGCGGGGGTCCGTGTCCCTCGGAGGGCACAGTAGAGGGTCTGGGATGTGAATTGGGGTGGGCTGTGGGAGCCCGGGGCCCCGGTCTGCCCGAGAGGGGCACGCTCCCCCTCCCCCCACCCATGCGCCTGCCCCTCTGTCCTCCTCGGTGCCACCTTCTCCCTGAGCACAGACTGAAGCGTCTGTACCTGACCACCTGTCCTAGTGAGGGGGAGGGGCTTTCCCATAAGTGATGTTTCGTAGTGGAGTTTTCGAGATTTTCGAGATAGCACAGGAGTAGCTATCCCATTCTTTCCGGTTATTACCGGATTTACTCCCTGTTATTCCGGTTTACTCCCCGTTATGCACAATTCAGTGAGGTGAGAAAATACATACAAGATTTGTCTTGGAATTAGACTGGTCAGATACGGCCCTCTTGATTGTCAGAGACTCCAGCAAAACCCAACTAGTTGTAACGTGACAATCAACCAAGAATAACAGAGCAGAGTAGTAAAGCAGAAAACAAGAGCTCTTCAGTACAAGGACGTGTTCCCTTTGAAAATATAATGGGGGCGCCTGGGTGGCTCAGTCAGTTGGGCGTCCGACTTTCGCTTGGGTCATGATCTCACGGTTCGTGGGTTCGAGCCCCGCGTCGGGCTCTGTGCTGACTGCCAGCTTGGAGCCTGGAGCCTGTTTCAGTCTGTGACTCCCTCTCTCTCTGACCCTCCCCTGCTCACGCTGTCTCTCTCTCTCTCTCCTAGAAATAAATAAAACATTAAAAAAAAAAAAAAGAAAATATAATGGAAAGGGGATGCCTGGGTAGCACGGTCGGTCAAGCATCTGACTCTTGATCTCAACTCAGGTTATGATCTACCAGTTCGTAATTTCAAGCCCCACATCAGGCTCTGTGCTGACAGTGTGGAGCCTGCTTGGGACTCTGTGTCTCTCCCTCTCTCTCTGCCCCACCCCCCAAATAAATCAACTTTAAAAGAAAACGGAAGAAAATATACTGGAAAGCATGGAAATAAACTTGAGGGCAAGGAAAATCAACTGAAAAAATAAAAATCTCTTTATTGAGAAACGGAGAAGAGAACTGAATCCCTCCCGAGGTTTCTCAGTGGGCTGGGCTGGGTGGGCGTGGTGGTCCTTAAACTGCTGGTGCGTGGCGGCCGCGGGTGTGCTCGCACTCCGCAGCACCCCGCCTTGCCCTGCCTCACCCTGAGCTCGGGGCTGCCGGCCCCCGCGGTGCTGTGCTGCGGGCTTGTTTCTGTTCCCGAGGGTGAGGTGTCTGAGTCGGCTGGCGCCAGGGGTGACTCGTGGCCTTGTCCCACAGGAGGAAGAAGGTGAGGACAGTGACATGCCCTCTGGGCCCCCGGGGGCCGCTCATAAGCTGCCGTTGGCCGCGGCCTGGCACCACTTCCCGCCCCGCTATGCCGACGTGGGCTGCGTGGCCCTGCGGGACGCGCACGAGGAGAACCCCGAGAGCATCCTGGACGAGCACGTGCAGCGGGTCATGAGGACGCCAGGCTGTCAGTCGCCGGGGCCCGGCCACCGTTCCCCTGACAGCGGGCACGTGCCCAAGATTGTGGGGGTGCTGGGGGGCGTGCCCCCTGGGCACAGTAAGCACGCGCCCAAGTCTGGGGCGAAGCTGGACGTGGCCGGCCCGCACTTGCACAGGCACGGCCACCACCACGGTCACCATGGGGCGGCCAGGCCCAAGGAGCAGGCCGAGGTGGAGGCCGCCCGCCGTGTCCAGGGCAGCTTCGCCTGGGGCCCGGAGCCGCACGGCCACATGGCCAAGCCCCGCAGCCACTCAGAGAGCGCGGGCGCCACCCCCAGCGCCGGCGACAGCCTGGCCTACAGGTGAGTGTCTGTGGCCACCTGACCCTTCCCTTGGGATCCTTTGTCCCTGAAGCAGTATCAGTAAGGGCCACGTGTGCCCTCCCGGGGAGGGAGGAGTCGCAGTGAGAGGCCGTGTCTCCTGAGGCTTCAGCTCAGGTCTTCAGGACCAGAATTCCCCTTTAAAAGTCGCCCAGCGAGGGTCAGCTGCAGACTGCAGGCAGGTGGTGACCCAAGGGCCCCACCGCCAGGCCTGTATGCCAGGCTGGCCTGGGGCTCCGGGCCGGCCAGGGCTCCAGCCTTGAAGGGTGCTTGGATCAGGGAGAGGCGTCTGGCTGAGGAGTGACCGGGTCCCGGTGCTGCCGCCACCAGGCGGGTGACTGGGCTGGGAGGGCAAAGGATGGGGTGCCCTCCCCTCCCAGCCGGTGCTGCCTGGACACCTTCCACTCCCCACCAAACACTCAGACAGCCCGCCCCGCCCCTGGCATTGGTGCACAGTCCCTGAGGACGCACAGCTCTATCAAAGCCACCACGTTCAGGGAGCCACTGTCCAGCAACAGGCCAGGGGGTAAAGTCAGCAGTTGACTCCCAGTCTCTTGGTTTTGTAGCGGGAAGGCTGGCACCGCGTCCAGAAGAAACGCCAAGAAGGCTGAGTCAGGGAAGAGCATGGGCGCCGAGGTGCCGGGCCCCTCAGAAGACGCGGAGAAGAACCAGAAGATCATGCAGTGGATCATCGAGGGGGAGAAGGAGATCAGCCGGCACCGCAAGGCGGGCCACGGGTGAGAGGCGGCGACGGCCTGGGGGGTGCGGCCCCGCCGGCCACGGGTGAGAGGTGCCCCACGTCCCGGGTGATGCAGGCGCCTGCGTGCGCCACTGACGGACGAGCCTTCGGCACGGTTCTGCCAGGGTCTTGGAAGCTGAGGCCTGGCCCCAGCCACATATCCTTACGCACGGTGGCAGTGAGCTTGCCGACACCCACCCCGAGTGGGGCCCTGTGCTGGCAGTGGGATCCTGACGTGGCTTCCGTGTCCTGGGCAGGAGTGCCTGCTGCTGAGCCCGCTCTCAAGTCCCCACGCTTCTGCCTGAGCTCCTCTTGCTGCGCCCAACCTGCCGAGGGGGGGCCTGCCTTCACACAGCTGCGGCCCGAGGTTATTTCTGGGGTGGTGACGCCTCCACGTGACAGTGACCTAAGTTACCGGGGGTTAGGCAGGTATCTGGCCGTCACTACAGACGGGCCCCCAGGAGAAGCCGTCTGTGATCGCACCTGGTCACCCCCAGCCGTCAGTAGTGTCTACACCCTCTTGAGCCCTGGACTGACCCCACTGGGTCAGGGGCTGCTCTGGGAGGGTGTGGAACTGGCCCCTGGAAACACCTTTGCTTCCTTCCATGGGTCTGTCCATTGTGGGGGGGCCCTCGGGGGCTGGCGCTGGCCCAGACCGCACGCATCACACCCAGGTCAGCTGTCTGAGCCTAGTGGGATCTGCCTGTTGGTGGGCTGGCCACCCCTCCTTCCTCAGTCTCCCACTTCCCGGACCCTCTGTTTTGAATATGGTTGGGGAGGGTGGAGTGTGTGTGCGCATGTGTGTTGTGTGTGAGAGAGAGGGAGGGAGGGAGTGGCGTGTGCACACCTGGCAGGCAGCCCAGCCCGAGCGGAGACACGGGACTGCCACCCCTGGGTCTCTGTGTCTGGTCTCCACATGGCCGTGGGAACAAGCCTCCCACCAGCGTCCAGACACCTTTGCAGTCACAGAACCCGTCCTGGGCGAGGGGGCTTTCCAGAGCCCCTGTCTTCTTTAGTTGAGAGTCTCTGGATTTCTTTCTTGGGTTTTCACAAGGAACGGCTCTGCCCCGGCTGTTTGTCCCACACCGAATGGACGGTTTCTGTGGGTGAAGAGTAAAAGGCACAACTGAAAGCAGTCTCAGGTTGGAAGGTGCTTGATGTTGGGATGGGCCATTTTCGATGGTGGCACTTCAGTCACCCGACCAGCTCTCCCTACGGCTGGGGTGCAGTGGGCCGCTGTCTTTGTTCTCAATGTTATAGGCCAGGGAGGCGGGGGGGAGAGGCGGGGGGGAGCGGAGAGAGGGGGCAGGGGTGGGCCCCAGAGCCCAGGTCAGCCCTGTGGCCAGCCCTGTGGGCCCCTTAGGAGGAAGATCCCAAGTGCCCCGGGTTTTCTTCCCTTGGGCAGGTCTGGGGTCGTGAGGGCCCTGAGCCGGTGGGGGGGCCCTCTCCCGGGGTTCCGACCTGGTGCTGAAGCCCCCTCTTCCAAGGGCGCCAGCCAAGGCCAAGAGAGGCTGCTGTTTTCAGTCTAATCCAGAGCCGCGCAGCGAAGGCTCACTGCGCAGGTCTAGAGCGCTTCGTGCTGGATAATGCACGTGGAGAGAGGTGTGCGATCACGTGGAGGAAACGTTAGAAAAAATGGAAAAAACTTTGGGGCGCCTGGGTGGCTCAGTCGGTTGAGCGTCTGACTTCGGCTCAGGTCATGGTCTCACGGTTCGTGGGTTCGAGCCCCGTGTCGGGCTCTGTGCTGACAGCTCGGAGCCTGGAGCTGCTGCAGATTCTGTGTCTCCCTCTCTCTCTGCCCCTCCCGTGCTCACGCTGTCTCTCTCTCTCTCTCTCTCTAATAAATAAAAAACATTAAAAAAAAAAAGAAGAAGAAATGTTTTAAAAAAATGAGTTACAAAAGAAGAAGGAGCGCTGTGTCACGAGATGCCAGGGTGCAGCTGCCCCCGTGCCCGCCTGTCGCCCGCTTTCAGATGCTGCAACGCCTGTTCTTTTGCTCCCAAAGGTCTTCCGGTGCCAAGAAGCAGCAGGCGCACGAGAGTCCCAGGCCCCTGTCCGTCGAGCGCCCTGGTGCCGTGCACCCTTGGGTCAGCGCTCAGCTCCGCAACTCCGTCCAGCCCTCTCACCTCTTCATTCAAGACCCCACCATGCCACCCAACCCAGCCCCCAACCCTCTGACCCAGCTGGAGGAGGCCCGCAGGCGCCTGGAGGAGGAGGAGAAGAGAGCCAGCAAGTTACCCTCGAAGCAGAGGTAGGGGCGTCAGGGAGAGCAGGCCGCACCCCCAGTCAGGGCCGCCTGGGCACAGCTTTGGGGCTGTAGCCCCCCGGGGCCTGGGCACGCCAGCAGTTCTGGTTTCTCTCCAACGGGACGCCTGCGGGGCGGGGCGGCAGGCCGCCGCGCGGTNGCCAGCAAGTTACCCTCGAAGCAGAGGTAGGGGCGTCAGGGAGAGCAGGCCGCACCCCCAGTCAGGGCCGCCTGGGCACAGCTTTGGGGCTGTAGCCCCCCGGGGCCTGGGCACGCCAGCAGTTCTGGTTTCTCTCCAACGGGGCGCCTGGGGGGCGGGGCGGCAGGCCGCCGCGCGGTGTGA
>NW_027529647.1:4237383-4238505 GCF_008692635.1 Crocuta crocuta
AGAGGCGGGGAGCAGCGGAGAGAG
Source organism: Crocuta crocuta (assembly GCF_008692635.1). Taxonomy (NCBI): domain Eukaryota; kingdom Metazoa; phylum Chordata; class Mammalia; order Carnivora; family Hyaenidae; genus Crocuta; species Crocuta crocuta. The sequence goes on from NW_027529647.1 coordinate 4,237,408, forward strand.
GGGGCAGGGGTGGGCCCCAGAGCCCAGGTCAGCCCTGTGGCCAGCCCTGTGGGCCCCTTAGGAGGAAGATCCCAAGTGCCCCGGGTTTTCTTCCCTTGGGCAGGTCTGGGGTCGTGAGGGCCCTGAGCCGGTGGGGGGGCCCTCTCCCGGGGTTCCGACCTGGTGCTGAAGCCCCCTCTTCCAAGGGCGCCAGCCAAGGCCAAGAGAGGCTGCTGTTTTCAGTCTAATCCAGAGCCGCGCAGCGAAGGCTCACTGCGCAGGTCTAGAGCGCTTCGTGCTGGATAATGCACGTGGAGAGAGGTGTGCGATCACGTGGAGGAAACGTTAGAAAAAATGGAAAAAACTTTGGGGCGCCTGGGTGGCTCAGTCGGTTGAGCGTCTGACTTCGGCTCAGGTCATGGTCTCACGGTTCGTGGGTTCGAGCCCCGTGTCGGGCTCTGTGCTGACAGCTCGGAGCCTGGAGCTGCTGCAGATTCTGTGTCTCCCTCTCTCTCTGCCCCTCCCGTGCTCACGCTGTCTCTCTCTCTCTCTCTCTCTCTAATAAATAAAAAACATTAAAAAAAAAAGAAATGTTTTAAAAAAATGAGTTACAGAAGAAGGAGCGCTGTGTCACGAGATGCCAGGGTGCAGCTGCCCCCGTGCCCGCCTGTCGCCCGCTTTCAGATGCTGCAACGCCTGTTCTTTTGCTCCCAAAGGTCTTCCGGTGCCAAGAAGCAGCAGGCGCACGAGAGTCCCAGGCCCCTGTCCGTCGAGCGCCCTGGTGCCGTGCACCCTTGGGTCAGCGCTCAGCTCCGCAACTCCGTCCAGCCCTCTCACCTCTTCATTCAAGACCCCACCATGCCACCCAACCCAGCCCCCAACCCTCTGACCCAGCTGGAGGAGGCCCGCAGGCGCCTGGAGGAGGAGGAGAAGAGAGCCAGCAAGTTACCCTCGAAGCAGAGGTAGGGGCGTCAGGGAGAGCAGGCCGCACCCCCAGTCAGGGCCGCCTGGGCACAGCTTTGGGGCTGTAGCCCCCCGGGGCCTGGGCACGCCAGCAGTTCTGGTTTCTCTCCAACGGGGCGCCTGCGGGGCGGGGCGGCAGGCCGCCGCGCGGTGTGA
>NW_027529647.1:4238592-4239195 GCF_008692635.1 Crocuta crocuta
GCGCAGGCTGAACTCGGGGTGGGGGTCCTGGGGGGTCCTGGGGACGGGGAGCCACAAGCTGCGCCACGTGCGGGTAGGACGGTGAGTGTTGCTGAAGTATGTGTGGAGTACAGTCTCCGCGAGGGACCCCGAACCCCACCGTCCCCTTTGCCGTGGGCTCCTTGGCCTCGAGGGCCAGGGAGGCCTGACCCACTGCGGGCGCGGCCTCGGGCCGATGCGGCCCCCCACCCCGGGGAGCACCCCTTTGGGGACAGTGCGCCTTCTCTCCGGGCCAGAAGGTGGCTCCCCCTGCCTTTTGCGCTGGGCCTTTTCCCAGACTGAGTCGGTCATTGGAGTTCCCGGATGGGTCAGGGAAACCTGCAGGCGCCACCGAGGCCCTGGAGCCTGGTCACACGTTGGCCCTCTCCTCCTTGCCCGGCCACGGGCCATCCTTCCTGGGGGCCTCCCCGTGCGTGGGGCCACCAGCTCTTGCGTGCCTGTCTCATCAGGCCGAGCCGGAAGCCTGAGTGTGTCCCCTGGTCGTTGAACGTGACCACGTTTACGGCCACCTGTCTGACGCCCCGTGACTCTGTCACGTCGGCCCAGAGCGCCGGCGTGGTGTTC
>NW_027529647.1:4239367-4242055 GCF_008692635.1 Crocuta crocuta
CCTGCCCCCCCAGGGAGGGCCGGGCTCGCGTGCTCGCCTCCCGCCAGCACACACAGGCCCCGCGTGCGCCCTCGCTGGCCATGGACACCAAACCGATCCGCACAAGCCTCTCGGGACCCCGTAGTTTGGGCTGTGAGCCTCCTGGCAGGGTTCCGGCCGCCGGCCCCGGCGTCTCCGTTTGTTGCCGGTCCGAGGCACGCGGGCCTGTTGTAAACGACTCCAGGCACGAGTGGAGGTCTGAGCTCTTCGGGGGGTGCCCCCGCCCCAGCTGGAGAAGAGAAGTCACTGCGAGGGCCGCACAGCATCGCGCCCAGGGCGACAGCCGTGTGCGGAGCTGCTGCTGGGCCGGGCCTCCCGGCGGCCGGGGACCGAGCGGCCACGAAGCGGAGAGGACGACGAAGAGCACGGAGGACGAAGAGCCGGGCCGTCCCCAGAAGGCTCCCGTCGGCGCGGAGGGCGCGACAGGACCCGCGGCTCCCGCTGTCGTCCGCTGAGGGAGCAGGGACTCTGCATTAACTGCGGCCTCGTGTTTGCTGCCCGGCGCCGACGGAGCCCGCGGAGCTCCGGTCGTGTGGTGTGCTGTGGGGTCCGCCTTGCCCGGCGGGCGCCCAGTTCGGTGGTGACGGGCCCTCCCGGGGACCCCGCACGCGCAGCTCACTGCCGCGGTTGTTCCCTAGGTATGTGCAGGAGGTCATCCAGCGGGGGCGCTCCTGTGTCAGGCCAGCGTGCACGCCCGTGCTGAGCGTGGTGCCAGCCGTGTCGGACTTGGAGCTCTCCGAGACAGAGTACGTGCGCCCCCAGGCTCTTGGGTCCGCCGCCCGCCCCCAGGACGGGACCTGGGGCGCCGCGCCGAGGAGCCAGAGCCGGCCGGCCTCAAGCTTCCCGTCTCTGTCAAGGGAGACACGGGCCATCCCTGTGGGACACATGGGCAACAGGCCGGAGAGGAAGCTCTGGTCTGTCGCCTCGGCTCTGGCCCCGTGGCCCCCGCCCCACCTGCCTTTACTTCCCTGAGCTTCCCAGCCGGGCGTTGCGGCTCCCTGGTGTGCGGCCGGGGGTGTCCCTCCCAGCCTGGCCCCGCGGGTGCGCGTGTCCAGGTGCTGTGGGCACACGGAGTCTGGCTCTGTGCTTGCGTGGAACGTGGGGTTTGGGGCTTGGCACGTCTGCGCCCCAGGCAGGCGTGGTGCAGGGCGGGGATGGGGGACCACGTGTAGACTTCTGCTCCGCGCAGGACAGAGACGGGGCCCCTACCTCCTCCCACACAGCGGTTCGTCACGTGCAGCCAGATGCCTGAGTGACTCAGAGCCTTCCCACCGGCTCACCCCTCCGGGGGGGGGTCTCTGGGCAGGGAGGGACCCTGCACCCCTCTGTACAGAATGGCTCCCTCTCCGACCCCCCTGCCCGGTGAGGTTGCGGCACTTGGGGAAGGAAAGCAATCACCCAGGAACTGGTCTTGAGTGGCGGACAGCCACCCAGCCCGAGTAACCGCCTGCTGTGGTCCTGGAGCACCTGGGCGACGGAGGGTCCCAGTGTGAGCTCGGGGGCCCTCTGACAGGACGCTGCGCCCCTGCTGGCAGGGGCCCGGAGCCATGTCCGAGCACATCCGGGCAGCTCCAGAGCGCTCAGGGGACGGGGACCGCCGGCGGGAGGCGGGCGCGCTGCCTGCACGGCCTCTGCGCCCGTCAGGCCAGGTGGCTCTTCGCGGTGGTCCTGGGCGGGAGACCGTGCTGGCCTCGCGCCCTTCTCCGCAAGTGTGGCCGGCCACCGCCTCTGCTCCTCAGACCGGCTCTCTGCTGTGGGGCAGGTCCATTTCCAGACCCTGCGCGGTGCCATTTGTCCAGCCTCTGGCCTTCAGGGTTCCTGAGGCCTTGGGGCTCCAGGCCCCGCCCGGGGTACGAGCAGCGAGTGTTGGTTCCAGGAGCCGGGGTGCCCTTAGAGACCTCGCGGTGGGATCCACCCCAGAGAAGCCACGTTTGTGTGGTCTGGGAGGGCGGAGCCACGCTCCAGCCAGCTCAGGCCACGGGGAGGCCAGAGGCCACGGGCAGGAGGCTGAGGGTTGAGCTGGCGTCCGTGCCGTGGGTTTCGGAGAGCATGGCGTCGGCACAGCCTCTGGTTGAGACCCCACACGGAGTGAGGCCACAGGGGTGTCCGGGCCTTCGCACATGGCCGGGCGCGTCCTCCCCGGTCCTTGCCCTTTGTTGTGNCCCGAGCCCACCGGTCACTGTTGCGCCTCTGCCCCCAGGACGAAGTCGCAGAGGAAGGCGGGCAGTGGGAGCGCCCAGCCGTGTGACAGCATCGTGGTGGCTTACTACTTCTGCGGGGAGCCCATCCCCTACCGGACCCTGGTGCGGGGCCGCGCCGTCACCCTGGGCCAGTTCAAGGAGCTGCTGACCAAGAAGGGCAACTACAGGTGAGGGCCGGGCGGGCGGCGGGCGGGCCCCGCCCTGTGTGCGTGCGCGGGAGCGGGCGGGGCCCTCACCTCCCACCGGCCCTCGCCCGCGTCCCGCAGATACTACTTCAAGAAGGTGAGCGACGAGTTTGACTGCGGCGTGGTGTTCGAGGAGGTTCGGGAGGACGAGGCCGTCCTGCCCGTCTTCGAGGAGAAGATCATCGGCAAGGTGGAGAAGGTGGACTGAGCGCGGGCCTGCGCGGCCCCCGAGGGTCACGGGCGTCGCGGCTCTGCGCGCACGC
>NW_027529647.1:4242156-4249379 GCF_008692635.1 Crocuta crocuta
TCTGGGCGTGGCGCCCGCCACAGGGCCGCCCCCACCAGCCTCCGGTGACTGCCTGCTGCTGACCGCGGGCAGCCCACCCGCTCCGCGCCCCGCGCTCACACTGCAGGCTCTGCCCCTCCTGGGACTCGTCCGCCCCACCCTGCTCGGGCCTGGGGTGCCGGGGGCCCCACGGGGGCCTCTGTCAATTGTACATGTCACCGAGTGCCTTCAACACAGCTTGTCTCTTGCCTGCCACTGTGTGGACCCGGCGACGGAGCCCGCAGCGCTCTCCCTCCTCCACCCTGCGTTTCTGGAGCGCGGGCTTAGCGGGTCCCGGGCCCCTCCCTCCCCTTTAAGGGCCCCTGTAAATATGTACATTTCTCAGGCCAGGGCCAGCGGGGTGGGGGGGGCTGCCCCAGCCCATTTTTCATGCGCTGACTTGTACAATTATCTTTTCAAAGGTACTTGGATAATAATGGAATAAAATCATTTTTGAACCTTCTCTGGCCGTGGAGAGCACCTGTTTTCTGTGGGTGGAGGCCGGTGGCGACCTTGCCATCCNTGACAGAGCTCTGGAGGGGGGGGCCCAGACCCGGAGCTGAGCCGGAGATCTACCCAGAAGGGCTGTGGGCAAGGGCCAGGCCCCGTTCACGATGGAACGGCCCAGGAGGCTGTGTGGCCAACGCCGAGGGCCAAGGACCAGCCGTGCTCAGGAACCACACACACAGTCCAGGATCAAAAGCTCTTTATTCACTGGCTCCGCAGTGAACCATCTGGTGTGGGGGCCCCAGATGGTGATGGGGGGTCGGCTACAGCTCCTCCTTGGGCTCCGTGGTGGCATTGACCGCTGTCTCCTGGAAAGGGTCACAGAGGCGCGGCTGGGAGCTGTGGCCTCGACTCACCCCCACCCCTGGCCACCGCGGTACCCCGGCCAGAGACCGGGAAGCCCAGGAAGGAGGCACCCACCGGGAAGGGCGCTGCGGGCTCCTCGGCGGGCAGCTCGCCGCCGTTGTCCAGGAACTTGGAGAAGGTCTCCACGTCCCTGGTGCTTTTGTATTCAATCACCTGAGGAGGGACACGGGGCTCCGGAGGAGCACGGCCTCACCCCGCTGTGCCCCCGGAGGCCCTGCCCCATCTCCTGCCCCTGAACAAGGCCTGAGGGAGGCGCAGGCCAAGCTCCAGCCCGAGGAAGGTGGGGTGTCTGGCCGCGCCTCACCTTGCGACCCGGGCCTGCGGGGAAGAACTTGAGGGTAGGGAAGCCGTGCACGGGAAAAGCCTCCAGCTCGTTGGCCGTGGCGTCCAGCTCCGCGATGAGGACGTCCTCGCGGTCCTTGTACTTCTCGGCCAGGGCCTCCCAGGCCGCGGCCATCTCCTTGCAGTGGGTGCACCAAGGGGCATCTAGGACAGCGGGGCGTTGGCACAGCCCACAGAGGCCCCCACCTGCCCGCTGCCCACCGCCCATGGCCCTCTGCACTCACAAAACTTGACAAACACGTTCTTGGTTTCATCAAAAGCCACCTGCTCAAAATTCTTGCCCACGAGGGTCTTGACCAGCCGCTGATCCCAGTCAGGGGGCACCTCCTGGCTCAGGAGGTAGGGCTGGGAGAGACCGGGCCGGGTGCGTCAGTGGGGAGCTCTCCCGAGCGCCGCTCCCCACCCCCCACTCCCTGGGTGGGCACGTCAGCACCAGACCTTGACCTCGCCGCCGAGGACGGCATGGCAGAAGGCGGTGACGGAGGCCGCGGTGGCCGGCTCCCCGCGTGCAGGTGCGTACTTCTTGGTGGTCTCCATGTTGATGAAGCGCAGGGTGGGGGCCTCCTCAGCCTTGAGGCCAAAGTACTGCAGCACGTGGTCGTTGTCGGCGCTGACGTCCACCACCACGAAGAGCACCTGTCGGCGGGGAGTCGGTGCTGGCCACCCCGCATCCCCACCACCCTGCCCGCCCCCATCCCAGCCAGTACCTGCCCCCGGAATGGGGGAGCAGCCTCCCCAAAGCCAGCCAGCAGCTCCTGGTGTGAGGCCAGCGTCTGGTTGACAAACAGCAGCAGGTGGTTGGGAATCCTGGCCGCAAAGATCTTGGGGGACGTCTGCAGAGGCAAAGCACCTGTATGGGGGGCTGGCTCCCTGGACGTGCCCCGCACCCCCGCAAATGCACCCGCAGCTCCACTCACCTGGCTGTTGAATTCTGTGACCAGATGCATGCTGTGCGTGAGGAGGAAGAGCGACAGGTCCCCCGGGTCCAGGCCCAGCTCTCCGTCCGCTGGGAAGTCCGCCCGACCCTCGTCAAACTGGACAACACTGGGTGGGTCAGTGGGAGCCACGGCCCGGGCCCCGACCCCCACCTTGGCCTTGACCCACCTTCTTGAAGAGCACCACGGTGTCCTTGGTGAGGCCAAACTTCTGAAAGAGCTTCGGCTGGTCAGTGAGGCCAAAGGTCATGTCCAAGGCATCCCGGGCCAGGGCCAGGAAGGTAGCCACGTCCTGGTCCTGCCGGTCCTAAGGGGCCCAAACCTGTGAGGCCGGCACCACCGACCCTGCTCCCACGGCCCGGGCCCCAGTGCCACCAGCTCACCTGGAAGAAGCCGATGACCACGACATCCCGGCCATCGATCAGTGCTTGGGCACCCTCTTCGTCCTCGAGCCAGGTGGCGCTGGGCCCCGCCCGCCGCCTCACCCACTCAGCGATGCCCTCGGCCTCTCTGGGGCCTGCAAAGAGTCCCCTCAGCCGGGGCCCGTGCCGCAGCCCAGCCCACCCCCCCACCGACCACGCGGGCCTGCTCCCCGCACCGGTGTACTCCTCCGGATGTGTGCGGTTCCCGTCACGGAAGAACTTGAGCGTGGGGTATGCGGTCACGGCAAACTCCTGGGTCAGCTCCGTCTCTGCAGGCCCGTCCACCTTGGCCAGCCTGGCTCTGGCTGACTCTGCCGCCAGCAGCGCTGCGGCCTTGCTGTACTCGGGCGCCAGGGCTCTGCAGTGCCCACACCACGGGGCATCTGGGGGAGAGGGCCATGAGTGTCCTCGGCCTCTGCAGCCCCAGCCTCAGCCCCCCTCTCTCCCGGCCAGAGCCCTGGGGTCGCTCGGGTCTGGCAGGGAGCACTCCTATCCACGCTTCCCTCCTCTGGGGGCCCATCCGACCCTGTGCGGCAGAGCCAGAGCTCAAGGCCCCACGCCGGGAGGTGCAGCGCCCAGCACCTTCCGGACCACGAGTTTGAGGAGAATCCTACAGCTGCCGCTCCCTGGCCGCCCGTGTCTGCTGGTGGAACCTGCGATCAGGCATGGCTTTCACACGCGCAAAGGTTTGCGAAAATCCACAGAGCAGGGGCGCCTGGGTGGCTCAGACGCTTGAGCGTCTGACTCTTGATTTCGGCTCGGGTTAAGATCTCACCATATGTGAGGTACGTGAGGTACGTGAGATGAAGCCCCACATTGGGCTCCAAGCTGACGGTGGGAGCTTCCTCGGGATTCTCTCTCTCCCTCCCTCTCTCTTCCCCTCCCCCACTCATGTGCCTGCTCTCCCAAAAGAAATAAACATTAAAAAAATGTTTTCTTTAATGTTTATTTTTGAGAGAGAGAGAGAGAGNAGAAGTAAACAAACATTAAAAAAATAAAAAAGTTTATTTCTTTGTTTTGAGAGGGAGAGAGAGAGCTCCCGTAGGAATGGGGGAGGAGCGGAGAGAGAGGGAAAGAGAGAAGCCCAAGCAGGCTCCTTGCTGTCAGAGCAGAGCCTGACGCAGGGCTCCATCTCATGAACCGTGAGACCATGACCTGAGCACAAACCGAGTCGGACCTTAACCAACTCAACCACCCAGGCGCCCCCTGCTTGAAACTCTTACGAATGCCCAGCAAAGCGGCTCTGGGCCGTGGTGGCCAAGCCATTGGAGAAGCGGGAGAGGGCGCGGAGCCGAGGGGCTGCAGGTGAGCGGTGAGTGCGGGGGCGCTGGGGTCCTCCCGCACAGTCTCAGGCGCTCTGCATCTGTGGGGTCTCTGGTCCTGCCCAGGCCTCTGGGCAGCTGGGGGCAGTGCCAGCCTTCTGCCGTTCCCGCCCCAGCACACCTGCAGCGGCCGCCCGGACGCACCAACAGGTGAGACGAACGGTGTCATGATCTCCATCACAGAAGCAGCTCCTAGGACAGTCAAGCCCCTTGCCCTGACCTCACAGCCCCGTCCACCCCTGGGGCTCCGTGTCCTGAGGAGGCCACATGTGGGCTGGCTTGGGGGGCGGGGGGCGGCAAGTATTAAAACAGATCTAGAACTGCCGTCCCCCACCCCACCCCACAAGTACCCTCTCCCGGAGGCCCTCATCTCTCTGAGCCCCCGGCCCTGCCCCAGCTGACCCCGGATTCCCGCACAGCCCTCTGCGCCATGGCCCCAGGGCGGGCGTCGCCACGTCCCACCTCGCAGCCCCTCCCGCGGGCACGGGCCTCAGCTTCTCCTGTCGGAGGGTCATAGGAGGGGCCCCCTCCGGACCTCAGACCCCGGACCCTGCCCGCGCCCCTCCCCCACCGCGGACCGCGCGGGGCGGGTCCTGCGGGGCGNGAGAGAGAGAGAGAGAGAGAGGGAGAGACAGCATACGAGCGAGGGAGGGGGAGAGAGAGGGGGAGAGACACGGAATCCGAAGCAGCTCCAGGCTCTCAGCTCTCAGCACAGAGCCCAGCACGGGGCTCGCTCGCATGAGATCATGACCTGAGCCGAAGTCTGATGCTTAACCGATGAAGCCACCCAGGTGACCCTATGTTTTGTTTTGTTTTGTTTTAACGCACAGAAGAATAGCAAGGCTTGGCTGCTCTGCGGCCCCTCCCCTCACAGAAAGAGTTTGCAGGCGGATGACGACCCAGGGTCTTCCCTGCACCCTGCACCGGCGCCTCCCTCCCCAGCCCCACCCGGCCCTGCTCAAACTAGATGCCCCCAGGCTCAGCTCAGTCCCAGGGCTCTGCTCCAGACGCCCTTCCATGGAGCCCCAGGAGCACAGGAGAGGCCGAGTGCCCACTCGGGAAGCCCCGGGTCCACGGGGCAGGCGGCCGAAGCCCGCGGGTGGCCCCCGCTGGCCCGGTGCACTCACAGAACTGCACCAGCAGAGTGCGGTGCTCCCGCAGGGCCAGGCCCAGGTTGCGCCGGGTCAGCACCAAGATCCCGTCCTCCTCAGGGACTTCCTCCTCGGGGGGCTCCTCCTCGGGCTCCCTGGGCCCTGGGCCCTGGCCCTCTGGGACCGAGGTCCCAAGCAGCAGCAGCAGCAGCACAAGCAGGAGCTGGCCGTCCATGGCGGTGCTCGGCCCACGAGGCGGGGGGCAGATAAGGGGGCCGGGGGCCAAGCAGCAGCTGCCACGTGGCACCCAGTCCTCGTCCCAGGAAGATAAGGCCGGAGGCTCCCCCCACCCCCGGGGGAGGGAGGCAGACAGAGGCGACACCAAGGGAACCGAGACAAGGTGACGTTTAATTAGGACTGTTCAGGGCACAATGCCAGCCCAGGGAGGGGGTGTCCCAGGACTGGAGCAGAGGGCGTGGGGGGTGCGGTCGCTGCGGGGGCAGGGGAAACAAGGACCCCGGTGGGCTGAGGACAGCCCCTGGGGGGTGGGGGGGGGCGTTCAGCTCTTCCAGTCCTGGCAGATGTGGAGGCCCCACTCCCAGGACAGGTGGTCTGTCCTGTCGTCGTCGGTGAAGAAGGACGTGACCACGTAGGCGCCCCGCGCCAGGGCTCCTCGAGGCGCCTCCTCCACCGGGGTCACAAACTCATACTCCTGGGCGCTCGGGCCGTAACTGCCCACCATGTACACGGCCTTGTCCACTGGGGGAGGGGGAGGCTGTCAGGGGCCGCCCTGCGCCACAGCCGCCCCTCCCCTCGGCCCCCCAGGCCAGCCCCTCCTCGCCGCCCTCACCACGCAGGCCCTGGCGGTAGGTGTGATGCAGACACTTGAGGCCGCTGACGATCTCCTTATTGACCTGGGGGACAGAGGGTGTTAGGTGCCCCTCGGGGGGGGCTCGCCCCGTGCTGGCGGTGACATGCGTCCCCCATGACAGCTGCCCTCACCTTGAAGGTAATCTTCACTTTGTAGTCCACACCCTCCTTCAGGACAAACACCTGGTTTTTCAGCGCAGCCAGCTCCCCTGTTAGGGAAAGTGCCGCTGAGGACCCGGCTCCTGCGACGGCGCCGACCCTGCCCCGGGGCCCCCCCGGCGGGCGGTACCTGTGAGGTCCATGGTGATGGGCCCCGGAGCCTGCTCAGACATCAGCGTCAGCCTGGTCACCTGCACGTTGGGCACGCTCGGGTCTGGGGAGAAACCGGAAGTCACCAGGCCGCCCCCCTCCCCCGACCCCGCCCCCGCCCCCCCTCCCAGCCCAGGGCTNGCGGCAGGGGCCCCAGCAGTGCCCGCTTGTACTTGGCCAGGCTCTCGTCCTCTGGGTCCAGCTGCTGGATCTCCTGGAGGCTCTTCCTCCCCGGGGCCCGGTACTCGGGCACGGCCTCGTCCAGGGCCTCGTCAGGCGACAGCTGCCTCCCCTCCTTGTCAGTCAGGAGGACTGAGGGTTGGGGAGGTGCGTGAGCAGCTGCCGCCAGCTGACCCCGGCCCTCGCTCACCGGGCCGAAGCCCCCCACCTGGCCAGCTGTGGCTCCCACTGCCCAAGGGGGGCTGAGGGGAAGCAACGGAGGCTCGGGGAGGGCCGGGGAGGGAAANTCCGGGGCACCAGCTGCCCTCTCTGCCAGCCACCCATCCGCCCAGGGCCCCTCCCTGACTCTGAGGCCAAAGGTGGGGGAAGGAAGACCCTGAATGGGGCACAGCCCCAAGGCCTGGCGGCCACCACCGTGAGGTGGCGACCTCCCAGCTCGTCCCTGGAGCAGAGGCCCTGCCCTTCGCGTCTCTGAGAGCCCTCTTGCTGTCCCAGGGGTTCCTCCGGTGGTGTTCCTGGGGCACGGAGGGGGTTGTCTCGGAACCCCTGCCCGGGCTTGTGCTCTGAGGTTACCTCCCCTGGCGCCTTCAGACCCAGAGTCGCCTACAGCCCCTTCCCAGGGTGCTTTGGAGCAGGGGTCTTGCTAAGCCCCTTCCCACGGTGTTTTGGGACAGGGTCTTCGAGTCCATGCCCAGTGCACTCCAGGCTTCTCAATGATCCCCGTCCGCCCTGAAGGAGCCCTAGCCCCACCCAAGGGAGAGGGGATCTCAGGGGGCGGGCAGGCTCCCAAGGGGAGAGGGGCTCCTGCCACCCTGGCTCCACATACAGACCCGCCCACTCTGGGGTGCTCTGCCCCCCCCC
>NW_027529647.1:4249482-4261650 GCF_008692635.1 Crocuta crocuta
GGTCGTGCGCGTTAATCTTCTCCGAGCGCCCTAATCGCAGGCATCACGGCCGCCCGTTCAGGGGAATCAGGATCTGGGGCGGGGGTGGGGGGAGGAAGCCGACCTGAAGAGCTCCTCAAGCCCCCCCTTCGCCCAGATGGAGCGGGTGGTCGTGAGCATGCAGGACCCCGACCAGGGCGTGAAGATGCGGAGCCAGCGCCTGCTCATCACGGTCATTCCGCACACGGTGGCTGGTGAGGCGCCCCGGGGCCGGGCCGGGGCTGATGGAGGCCCTACCCCAGCCGACCCCCTAGCCCACGCCAGTCTCTGCTGTGCAGGCAGCGACATCGTGGAGTGGCTGATCCAGAAGTACTGCATCTCAGAGGAGGGTAAGGGGGTCAGCCCCCTGCTCATTCGGGCCTCACCGCTGCTGCGCCCCCTGCTCTCTGCCTGAGGGTCACTGTGCTGATGGCCTAGGCTGGGCCTCTTCGGGGCTCACTGGTGTCAGGGCCAAGCCAAGTGTGCTGGGGAGGGAGAGCCCCCTGGGAGTGGTTCTCCCAGGCTGAGAACTCGCCACCCTGCCCCCCCCTCCCCCCAGAGGCCCTGCACCTGGGCACTCTCCTGGTGCGGCACGGCTACCTGTACCCGCTGTGCGACCCCCACAGCCTTGTGCTCCGGCCAGATGACACAGCCTACAGATTTCAGGTCAGGTGCAACCACCCGGGAGCAAGTGGAAAGCACAAACCCAGCAGCCCCGCTAGAGGGGACCTGAGCAGGGGGTTGGAGTACGACGTGGTGGTGTCCCCACAGGCCTGGGCCCACTGCCCCTTCTCCCCCAAAGGCCTGGACGGCAAGTGTCCTGTGATAGAAGGACCGGGATAAGGGGAGAGACCTTCAGTTTCCCTGAGGCTGCAGCAGGGGGTGCATAAAGGGTAGAGCACCTGCGGAGGGTTCTGATGGCTTCCCTGCCGATCCGTAAGCCCCGCCCGTGAAGAAGTCTGCGTGGGGCCTGAGGACAGGAGTCTGGCGTCCCAGTGTGTAACCGCGGTCGGGATGGACCAGTGCTGGCTGGCTCCTCTGGCCACAGCAGGCGCCCAGGCGGGGTTTGCCCTCAGTCCTCAGCTGCAATCCTTAGCGCAGCCTGGAGCAGGCCCCCACCCCCACCGGGCGGCAGGGACTCAGGGAGTCCAAGTCAAGGAGGCAGTGCTTGCACAGGCTCCACGGGGTGAATGGAGTTCGGTTTCAGGGGAGGGGGGGATGGCCAGTGGTCTGTGAGTCTCCGGGCTCTGGGCAGACAGGCAGATTCCGAGGCAACCCAGTGTCTTCCCGAAGGACCTGGGGCGGGGACAAGTCCTGGGTGGGGAAGGCCCAGGCGGTCCCAGACACCTGTCCCTGCACCGTCCCAGACGCCCTATTTCTGGACAAGCACGCTGTGGCCCGCTGCTGAGCTGGACTATGGTGAGTTGGAGCGGGTGCCCCCGGGACAGCTTGCTGGCAGTGCTGTCCTCCGAAGTGATGCACTCGGGCGGAGGGGTGGAGATTTCTCCTCTGAAGCGCGGCCCCCTGTCCTTCCAGCCATCTACCTGGCGAAGAAGAACATCCGGAAGCAGGGGGCCCTGGTCGGCCACGAGAAGGTGGGACGCTCCCCTGGGCTGAGTCCAGCCAGAGGAACGAAGCCCTGCTCTTGACCCCAGGGCCTCACGGTGTGCCCTGGAGCACACACACAGTCCAGGCCCCGGGGTGGTGCAGACACAGACTCGTGATCCCTCTGCGTCTCAGTGGGGAAGTGGGTGGTCCCTACCCCGGGGCTGGACAAGAGAGGGATGACCCAGGGGAGACGTGGCCACCCTCCAGGAACACTATGGCCAGCTGCACAGGACGATCAGCCACGCGTGGGACCTGGTACTTATGCAAGCCAGAGAACAGCTCCGGTGAGATCCCGCCCGCGCCCGCGACCGGTGGGCAGTGAGTGCGAATTGCCCGAGGGGGTCCCCGTGGTACCAAGCCCTGGCTGTTTCCCCAGGCCCTGGTCTGAGGGTGGGGACGGGGTAGAAGAGGTGCTGTTGTGGGCACTTTGTGCCCCCCAACTCCACCTACCCTCCAGGGCAGCGAAGCAGCGCAGGAAAGGGGACAGGCTGGTCATTGCGTGCCAGGAGCAGATGTACTGGCTGGTGAACAGGCCCCCGGTAAGCCCCTTGCGGGGGGTGGGGGGGCTGGGGGGACTCCTTGTGCAGCAATGGGGTCTTGCTGGAAGTCTGTGTGTTTCCCTCAAACGCTCTCTCTGCACCTACATTTTGATTCTGTGAGAAGGATGTGGCTTTTGGGGCCCCAGCGGTAAGTTGTTTCTGTGGCCCGTCAGAAGCGAGAGCATAAGCCCAGGCCCAAGTCTGCCTCCCGTCCACCCAGCACAGGACAGCACCAGTTTCCTTCTACGGGAAGGGGTCTAAAGGAGGAGGCAAAGTGGGGCCAGGCATCGAGGGACTGAGGTCCCAGGCCAAGGCCTTGCGGGGGGTGCTGGCCTGCAGTGAGGCCTTACCCAGAGGCCCGGGCCGGGCAGGCGCCGGGCAGGCCCCTGCTGCGAGAGACGGGCCCGAGATGGCATCTCGTCTGGGGGCGCAGTCGCAGCCAGCATGAATGGGGTTCTGTGGGAATCGTCCACGGAGAGGAAACATGAGCGCCATCCACAGGCCTAATACCCCATCACGTGTGGGGGGGGTGGTCTCTGGGAAATGACGAGGTGCAAGGGCAGGGTGGGCATGGCCCGAGGCTGTGCTCATGGGCTGAGGGCAGGGCCGGGGGGCCTCCGGGTGAGCGGGCCTGAGGGCTGTGCCCTGGGCCACGGTGAGGAAGAGGCCAGGCCTGCAAATGCGTTTGAGGGCAGGGCAGCAAGATGCGCGGGTGAGTCTCAAGAAGGACGGCTAGAGGGCTCTCGGCCGCCGTGGCGGTGGGACGCGTGACTCGTGATCTTGGCGTAGTGAGTTTGAGCCCCGCTGGGCATAGAGCCCACTTTAAAAAAAAAAAAAAAGCTGTTAGGTTTGTGGCTTGAGCAGTCAGGAGCAGGGGGGTGAACTCAGCCGAGGTGGCCAAACTGTGGGGGTGGGGACCGGTAGACAGGAGGCTCAGGGACCAGAGGCTCACCGTCTTCAGTTTCTCCAAATGACAGTTTCAAATGGTTGGTTGTTTTGTTCTGTTTTAATTTATTAGAGCATAACCAGGGGAGGGGCAGAGGCGAGGGAGACACAGAACCCGAAGCCGCTCCAGACTCTTAGCTGTAGGCACAGAGCCCAACGCGGGGCTCGAACCCACGGACAGTGAGATCATGACCTGAGCCCAAGTCCAAAGCTTAGCCCACTGAGCGCCCCCAGGCGCCCCTGTAGTTTCCGTGCTAAAGAAGGACACGTGGGCACAGGGCTGCCGTATATGGAGCTGGTGGGGGGCAGGAACACGAAACGAGGTTGGGTCTCAGCAGCCCACCTGGGCTGCACCCCTCACCTCATCTCAGCCTCCCCTCTGCAGCCAGGGGTCCCCAGCGTCCTGGAGCAGGGACCAGAGCGCAGTTCCTGCACTGCTGGGCGAGCGCAGATGGTGAGGACCCCACTGTACCCCCAGACCAGTCCCCACCCTGCACACGTCTCCCCCTCCCTGCACCCCGACTCCAAGCCCTCTGCTGACTCTCACCTCTTGCCTCCCTCCTGCTGCACTGGGTGCAAGTAAGTGCCATGGGGCCCTGGGAAGGGTGGGGGCTCCTCCCCGGCCGGACAGCACCAGGGTCCCGGGGAGTGGGAGGTGTGCCCGGCGGGGCTGGGGCCGGGCCAGCCAGCGCCCTGCACAGACTCCGGTGGCCTCTGGAACCAGAGAGAACTGAGCCAGGACACATGTGTCCAAACTTGGTGGCAGCCAAGCCCTGTGTTTCAGTCCCACCAAACCCAGAGTGCACCACACCTGTGCCTTACAGACCCCTTCTTCCTGACCTCGGAGTCCTAGTTCACGGTCACAGGCTTGTAACTTCCTTGTTAGGGAGTCAGCCAAAGAGGGCCGAGGCGGCAGCTGGAGGTCCCAGGGGTCCTGAGGCTCTGTGGGTGTCGGGAATGCTCAGCCCCTCCCTCTGGCCCTGAGGACGTGGCAGGCGGGTTCTGACCTCTGAACTGGCCGAGGTCACCCTGGAGCCTAAGTCAGCCAGACAGTTCTCAAGCGGGACCCCGTAGCAGTGTTTCTCACGTATCTGCTGTTTTAAAAAAACGAAATAACCTCAGTACGTTTGAAAATATGAAGTAGCGACAGTTGGGGAACTGCAAGGTAACTTTGAGAACCTGAGGGCTCCATGGAACATTCTGGAAACCTCTAGACTTGAGGGGCGCCTGGGTGGCTCAGTCAGTTAAGCGTCTGACTTCNTCTGCTCCGCATCCCAGAGGCTCACAGAGGACCGTGTCCACACACCCAGAGACTGGGGGTCCCTCCACATTGCGAGATGCAACATGGAGTCACACGGCCATCACTCTAGCGTTTATGGGCCGGGCTGCGTGAACGTGCCCTGCTCTCTGGAGGCTCTGTGCACCCAGACCGGAACGAAGGACCCTGTCCTTGAGGAGAAGACATGGACCGGAAGTGGAGTCCTGGTGCGGGGGGGCTGAGATGGGGCATGAAAGGGGCTTTCTGGTCGTGATGTCTGGACAAACCGTGGGGTAGGTAGGTGGGGGCAGCCAGTGCAGGGAGCAGAGGTGAGCGGGGTCTCAGGCTGGGAACAGCTGGATTGAAGGCATGAGTGGAGAGCGAGGAGACAGAACGCCAGCCCGGGTCCCCCTTCTTCCTTACACCCTTCTCCCCCACACCTCATTCTGAGCACACACCCAGGGATCGGAGCACCTTTGCCCAAAGCAAGAGGGAGAGGTCCCCTGCCACCCTGGCTTCACAAACAGGCCCACCCACTCTTGGCTCCTTTGCCGCTGGGTGTCTAGCCTGGATGGAGCCCCCGTACCCCCACCAGAGCCCAGCTTGGGGAGCATGTTATGATTTCCCCAGCTACACCCCCAAAATTTCCACAGAGGAGGACCACCGATGCTAGGGGCCCTTGGGCTTGGGTGGGGACTATCCCCCCTGGAGCTCCACCTGTTTACCATCTTTCCAAGGGGGATTCCCCAGCTGGGGCCCAGGCCATTCCAGGGCCTCAGGCTGCTGCCCTTTCCCTGCGGCACGGGTAGTTGGTTAGGGGATCCACTGTCCCCAGGTGCGCAGCTATGGCCCCTGGTGGCCTTCGGCTTCCGTGGATGCCCACTCATCCAGAGAGGACAGTCAGGCCAGCCAGGGACCAGCCTGACCCCACCTGTGTGGGTGGGGATGGCTGGGAGGAGTTCAGTGGGATCTAAGGGAGATCCCTGGTGGAGGGAGGACTCCCCCCTCCAGCCCCGCCGCCCCAGCTCACCCTGGACCTGGCCTCACTAGCAGTGGGGACGGATCAGTCTGAAGCACCCTGCCCTGTCCCAGCACCCACTGCGGCAGCAGGGGAGGAGGGAGACTCTATCTCCAAAAAGCAGAGATAGACCTGTTCGAACTTTTTTTTTAAAGTTTAATGGGCACCTGGGTGGCTCAGTCAGTTGGGTGGCTGACTGCGGCTCAGGTCATGATCTCACAGCTCGTGAGTTCGAGCCCCACGTTGGGCTCTGTGCTGATAGCTCAGAGCCTGGAGCTGCTTCCAGATTCTGTGTCTCTCTGCCCATCCCCCACTCACACTCTGTCTCTCAGAAGTAAACAAACATTAAAAAAATAAAAANTATTAAAAAATAATAAGAAAAATAAAAATTAAAAAAGTCTCTAGACTCAAGGCCCCCAGAAGCTTCTTGGAGAGCCAGATCCCTGCATTAGAGGAGGGGGCTTCAAGGGGCAGGGCAGGAGGCCTCTGCCTTTCTCTATCAGCCCCGGGACGGGTTGCAGTTTTTGAGCCCGGGTGGGTGGTTAGTCCGCACAGCACCCGCCTTCTAATTACAGCCCGCTGGGTCCCTTCTAGACCAAGAATACAGATTTCTACAAGCAGGAGGTAGGTCCTGGGAGCGGGTGGGAGGGAGGAGCCTTGGCTGGCTGACCCCCAGGCCAGGCCCCACTTCACAGGCCTCACATCTTAGATGGAGCGCTGCAGAAAGGCCCTGGGCAGGGCCCGGGTGAAGTCCTCCGTGTGCCTCGAGGCGTGAGTGGGCTGAGGGGTGCCGGCTGGGGACCCTTCCTCCAGTGCCCTGTTCCCACGGCTTGTCCCTGCACGGGCCCCTGGCACCATCCCCCCACCCCCAGGTACCTGAAGTTCAGCAGCCAGCGTGGGCCGCATGACCCCATCATGTCAGGGTGCCTGCCTAGCAACCCCTGGGTCACAGGTGACGACACCTACTGGGCCATGAACGCACCCAGGTAAGTCCAGGGGCACGTCCCCCCCACCCCTCGCGCATCCCTTGTGCTGCCAACCAGCCCCCAGGCCCATCCAGGTGCCCTGTCCCCCCGGCGTGGCCGTGCCCACGAGCTGTGACCATCCCCCCCGGCACGTCCCGGTGCCCTGTCCCCCCGGCGTGGCCGTGCCCACGAGCTGTGACCAGCCCCCCCGGCACGTCCCGGTGCCCTGTCCCCCCGGCGTGGCCGTGCCCACGAGCTCTGACCAGCCCCCCCGGCACGTCCCGGTGCCCTGTCCCCCCAGTGTGGCCGTGCCCACGAGCTGTGACCAGCCCCCCCGGCACGTCCCGGTGCCCTGTCCCCCCGGTGTGGCCGTGCCCACGAGCTGTGACCAGCCCCCCCGGCACGTCCCGGTGCCCTGTCCCCCAGTGTGGCGGTGCCCACGAGGCTCCGTGTGGAGCGATGGGCCTTCAGCTTCCAGGAGCTCTTGGAAGACCCTGTGGGACGGGCCCGTTTCATGGACTTTCTCGGGACAGAGTTCAGTGGTGAGAACCCCCTGCCCTGCTCAAGGCCCCCATGAGGGAAGCCGCTGCCTGGGAACACCCCCGCCCACCAGGTTTCTGCCAGCAAGGCCACAGCTCAGGTGGACCTGACCTGGCGTGCGGACCCCTAGCCGAGAACCTGAGCTTCTGGGAGGCGTGCGAGGAGCTGCGCCACGGAGGGCAGGCCCAGGTCTGCGCCGCGGTAGATGCCGTGTACCAGTGAGTGCCGAGGGACAGGTGCCGGCCAGCCCCCGGGCAGGCGTGTGGGGCCCAGACCCACCGGCCCGCGTCGCCTCTGCCTGCTGCTCCGCAGGCAGTTCCTGGCCCCTGGCGCTGCCCGATGGGTCAACATCGACAGCCGGACGATGGAGCGGACCCTGGAAGGTCTGCAGCGGCCCCACCGCTACGTGCTAGACGACGCTCAGCTGCACATCTACGTGCTAATGAAGAAGGTGAGCGCGCAGGCCCTGGGAGCGTGGCGGGTGCCCGGCCAGCCGCTGACGTGCTCAGGCCTGCGTCCCCTTCACGGACGGGCACACCAAGGCTCAGACAGGCTGAGGGCTGGCCCGAGCGACAGGCTCAGGGAGAGGTCCAGCCCTGATTTTGATAAGTGTTAACATAGGGCACCAAGGGGGCTCAGCTGGTTGGCCGTCCAACTCTAGATTTCGGCTCAGGCCGTGATCCCAGGGTCGTGGGATCGAGCCCCGTGTCAGGCTCTGCACTGCGCATGGATCGTGTTTAAGATTCTCTCTCTCTCTCTCTGTCTCTCCCGACTCATGTGCACACGCAGTCTCTCAAAAACAGTATTTTAACGTGGAAAATTCCAGGTGTAAACAAAAGCATAGTAAAGTAACGTATCCCCGTGTACCCGCCGCCTGTCCTCAGAAACAGGCAACTCAGGGCCTGTCCTGACTCGTCTATTCCCCCACCCACTGCCCCCACCCCCGGACTTTAAAGCCATTTCCAGACTTCCTACCTGTAGATATTTCAGGATACTCTGAAGGGCGTGGACCCCTCCCTCTCTTTTCAACACGACCCCAGATGCCAGCATCGTGCACTGAACACAGGATATTTACCGTGTCCTCAAAGAGCCAGAGTCGCAGCTTCCCCACTCGGCATCTGTGTTTAGTTTAGTTCCCTGTTGTGTAAAAAAAAGAACACACACACCACAAACTTGATGGCTTAAAGCGACATGAATTTTTTTTTTTCTTTAATATTTTTATTTATTTCTAGGAGAGAGAGAGAGAGAGACAGCGTGAACAGGGGAGGGTCAGAGAGAGAGGGAGACACAGACTGTGAAACAGGCTCCAGGCTCTGAGCTGGCAGTCAGCACAGAGCCCGACGCGGGGCTCGAACCCACAAACCGCGAGATCATGACCTAAGCCAAAGTCGGACGCTTAACCGACTAAGCCACCCAGGCGCCCCAGAAGCGACATGAATTTAATCTCAGGGTCCTGGAGGTCAGAAGTCTGACGCGGGTCTCCTGGGGCCAAAGCCACGGTGTGGGCAGCACTGGCCCTTCTGGAAGCTCCAGGGGAGGATCCTGTGTCCTGCCTTTTCGAGCAGGACCCTTTTCTTGACCCTTTTTGCCAAGAGTCTCCTTCAGACACGGTGTCTGGTGTGTTCTCCTCTCCTGCCAGGAGGCACTAAGGGCCCAGCCGCCTCTCCTCTCCTGACCGGTGCAGCCCCTGGCTGCTGGCGACCCGGCCTAGGCTTCCGTGCCGGCAAGGAGCCGGCCGGCCCTGCCTCTGTCTGAGTGGGGACACGGGGACACCGCTCTGAGGCGCCTCCCCTCGCCTGCTCTCCGTGGTGCAGCCGTACAGGGCAGGCGGAATCAGTGCTTGATCCCTGCTTTATTCACCGCGTTTCACACCAATGGGTCGGACCCACGGTGCCTGCCGAGGGGGGTCAGGAGTTTGAGGTGTTTTTATACCACTGTAAACCCGCACTGACCAGGTGGCGGGTCTCGCTCCACTCTGGTTCCCACTGTCACCGTGCAGACGGCCAGCCGTCCAGCTGGTGGGGCATTTGACGTGCTCCGAAACGTGCGGCGGCTCTCGTGCCTTCCGGTGGGGTGGCTTGGCCCGGGCTCCTCCCCCGCCACACCTGGAGGCAGCCGTTTCCGTGGAGCCCTGGCTCTCCTTCAAGGGTGTTTAGAAACGGCGATGTGCACCCCGATGTGTTCACCGTAACCTGCATTGTCGGTAGCGCTGTCAGTGAGCAGACGTAGGAACACGAGTGTTTTAAGTAGAATATATCAGGAGTTCGTACGGACACTTTATTATTTATTTTTAATCTATTTTTGAGAGGGAGAGAGAGTGTGAGCAGCGGAGGGGCAGAGAGAGAGGGAGACACAGGATCCGAAGCAGCTGCAGGCTCTGAGCTGTCAGCACAGAGCCCGACGCGGGGCTCAAACCCCTGAACTGGGAGATCGTGACCTGAGGCGAAGTCAGACGCTTAACTGACTCAGCCACTTGGGTGCCTCTACTTCTTTTTTTATTTTATTATCTTTTTATGTTTCTTTGTTTTTGAGAGAGAGAGACAGCAGAAGTGCAGGACCAGCAGAGAAATAGAGATAGAGACACAGAATCCAAAAAGTAGGCTCCAGGCTCTGAGCGTAAGCACAGAGCCAGACACGGGGCTCAGACCCACGAACTGCGAGATCATGAGCTGAGTCAAAGTCAGATGCTTAACTGAATCAGCCATCCAGGCGCCCCAACTTCTTTTTTTTTTAAAAAAAGGCTTATTTATTTATTTTTGAGAGAGAGGGCACCCATGTGTGTAGGGGGAGGGGCAGAGAGAAAATCCCAAGCAGGCTCCACCCTGTCAGTGCAGAGCCCGACCCGGGGCTCAAACCCACGAACCCTGAGATCATGACCTGAACAGAAATCAAGACTTGGATACTCCACCGACTGAGCCGCCCAGGCGCCTCATGACACTTCTAGTTCAGGTTCAGGATTAAAGAATTTCCTTAGCCCTGCTGACTCCCATCTCTGTCCTCACTAACCCGCTGAAAATCTTGGTTCCCAATAATGCTAACCTGATGACTCGCTCGCTTGCTTCTCACATTTCCCTCAGGAGTCTCCACTGATAACCACTCAGTCCCTGCAGACGCTTTACTCTTTCTTTGCTCGGTCGTTTGCCTGAACCGTATGGGGGACGCCCCCTCCAACAGCTACATGCCACGTGGTCAGGGTGGTGTCACCCACTGGGTTCCACTTTACTTTCAGTGTTTGGGAATTGACTGTTGTTTTGTTTTATAATCATGTAAAGCAACCTACAAAGAAGGTAGTACTTTCAAGTAAATGTAGTTATGATACCCTGATCTTTCTGCTGTCTTCCTTTCTTCCCACTAGAATTAACTATTTAAAATTTATGTTTTACTTGGGGCGCCAGGGTGGCTCAGGCGGCTAAGCGTCCGATTTCGGCTCCGGTCATGTTCTCATGGCTCGTGCGTTCAAGCCCCACATCAGGCTCTGTGCTGACAGCTCGGAACCTGGAGCCTGCTTCGGATTCTGTGTTCTCCTCTCTCTCTGCCCCTCTCCAGCTCATGATCTTTGTCTGTCTCTCAAAAATAAGTAAATGTTTAAAAAAAATTCTATTTTTCCTTTAAAAATAGAAGCAATTTGGTTCATCGATTTCTTTCCTCCTTTATCGCATATTATACAGTGTTTCTCGACCTTGCTTTTCATTTCACTCCGTGGCCTCCCCGTCACGCTCCGGGCACCCAGAGAGCCGGGGGAGGCACTACTTGGGATTTCCTGCTGCAGCTACCAGGGCTCACTCCTCCGAGCATGGGCACTGGGCCCTGCCCGGCTTTTGTGGGTAAACTGGAGAGGAGCCCAGCTCCCCCCAGGTGTGTCCGACTTGGTCTGGGAAGGTCTGGGCCGGTCGCCTCCAGCACTGGCCACTGTGGGGGGCCTTGGGGCTGCCAGGGCCCCCAGCGTGCCAGGCTGGGCCGGCAGCAGGGGCCGATGGAATGCCACCTCTTGCAGGACTCTTACCCGAGGTTCCTGAAGTCCGCTGCGTACAGAGACCTGCTGGCTGAAGCCGTGGTTCCCCCAGAGGCCAAGAAGCGGTGAGCTGTTGGTGCGCCCCGTGCCCAGAGCGGTGCAGACGCCGCAATGAGGCGGCCGGGGCCTCACCGCTGCCCTGTGCTCAGGTCCCCTTCTGCCCACAGCGTGTTCCCATTCGCACGGAAGCTGCCGCATTCAAGCCCCAGCCCGGCTCTGCTTCCTGCCTCTGCATCCGGGGAGCCTGCGGCTGCTGCCCGTGGCCCTGAGTGTGAAGAGGGGGGTGCCTAGGTGGGCACAGGCGCCGGAAGGGGAAGGGGACCGTCCCTACCTCGTGCCCAGAGGGCCTGGCCTTGCTGTGGGGCAGAGAGACCTCTTGGGCTCTCACCTTTTCCCTTGTCAAGCCCTGTCCTCCCCAGAAGGAACTGGTCTAGATGCTGGTGGCCTGGGCCACCTGCAGAGAAGTGGGATGAGATGGGCAAACGAGCTCAGGCCACAAAAGCCCCCGACGTTCTGTGGGCTGCACTTCAGGGCTGGGCGCCCACCCCACCTCCAGCACCACTGAACTGCTGGCAAATAGCACGTGGCCTCCAGCAGTGGCAGCCGTCAGGGAGAAATGCAGGCCTCGGGGTGGATTTACCCGCACTCCGCCCAGTGTGACCCTGTGGGGTCCCCACACCACATCCCCGACTCTGCTGGGACCGCCTCAGCCTTCCGCCCAGCCTGGCCCCGCCCTCCTGTGTCCCACCCCCCACTGCGGCTGCTACTGTGCCCATCCCACGCCTCGTCCCGCAGGGGCGCTTCTGGCCGGCGTCCTCGAGGCTGTGGCTTCCCCACCAGAGTTGCCCAGAGACAGCCCCAATGTCATCACCCCGGTGACAGCGGGTCCTAGTTCACGGCCAGGGCAGGCGGAGCCTTTGGGGGAGAAGGGGAAGCCAGAGCCAGGGTGAAGGGCAGCTGCTCTGGGAGCCCAAGTCTGTGGGGCCAGAGGGAGCAGTGCCCCCCCCTTCCTGCTGCCACCCACGCCCAGCCCAGAAATAAAAGACCTCGGGCCGCACTCTGAGCCCACTCTGTTGTAGTCCAAATCATGGAGTGTGCGTCGTGTGTGCCGTGAGGCGCGCACGTGTGGCGTGTGAGGCCTGTGGCATGAAGCGTCTGCGAGGTGGGCTGTGGCGGAGGACAGCGTTGGGGGGGTTTGGGTGTCAAAGGCGTCGGCAGGGAGGGTCCCATGTGGGGAGCAGAGGAGGGACTCCGGCGCAGACTTG
>NW_027529647.1:4261665-4279074 GCF_008692635.1 Crocuta crocuta
GTGGGGGGAAGGGGCCTCCTGCGCAGGCGCATCCCGATCCTGGCACCGCCAGGGCCACCAGCCCCACGCCACCGCCGGCGGCTCCTGTCTGTGGACTGGCCACCACGGCCCCGCCATGCTCAAGGCTGTGTGGACCAGGTGGCTTCTCACAGCAACGAGGGACCTGCTCCTTGGCAGAGGGCGCCCCCTGCACTGTCCCTCCCAGGCCTCGGTCTGTGCAGCTGAGAAACTGGCTTTTCGTATCCAGAGGCACACAGGACGTCCCTCGAGACTCTCTGACAACCCCCATCCTCACCGCGGTTGCAAAGCTGTGTCTCCCTGAAGCCCCCTGCCCAGGCTCCTGCGGCCTGGACAGCTGCCTGAGGAGTACAGACAGCTGCTCAGGACCCCTGCCTGTCCTGGTGGGGACGGATCCCCGTCCACAGGCTGCGTTCTGGACTCGAACGAGAGACCAGGGCGAGGTCTTCAAACCTGAGCTGCACTTAGAGGCCCTGAAGGAAAAGCCCCCGTGCCCCCACCGCTGATGGCTGATGCTGATTGGGCGGGTAGCGGGGCCACACCTGGAACCTGGGGGGGGTGGGGGGGGCGGTCCCCCGACCTGCTCTGTGATCCAGCAGCCCGGCCAGCACCGTGTCCACTTCGTCGCTCCGGAGCAGACACACACGAGGCGCACTCTTTCAGACAGTGCAAACCATTTATTCTGGCTTCTTCTGGTGGTACTCGGGGTCATCGGGGAACAGCGAGCCCCACACGGCACCGCAACGGGTCTGGGGCACAGCAAGGCACAGAGGTGAGTCCCGCATCAGGTGATGCTGATGGCCAGGGACGGCTGAGCACCAGGAGGCCGCCAGGCACCAGCCGGGGTGTGGGGACCCCTGAGGGACAGGCAGCTCCAGTGTGTACTGAGGGGCACAAAAACTGACCCCAACGTGGGCCTTCCGGCCGGTTCCTCAGAACATTCACAGCACAGGCAGCACAGGGATAAAGATGCCCCTCGGCACCTCCACGAGCAGCAGGCCAGCCTCATGGAGCAGCCCCAAGGCAGCCCCTTCCTCATGGGCCCGTCGCAGGGGACCCCAGGACAAGTGTCCAGGAACCACAGCGGAGTCTAGCCCCCCCTTGCTCTGGGAGAGGCCAGGAGCTGGAACCGCCGCAGCGCCCAGTTGTTGCCCCGAGGCCGCTGCAGGCCCCAGGGTGGGTGCAGATGGGAGAGGGAGAGGCCTGCTCAGGACGGAGCTCCTCGCAGAGGCCTGGCCCCTCCAGCCAGATGTGGGCGAGGGAGGCTGGTGCCGTAGGGCCCGGCTCTGCCCAAGGCAGCCCGGGGAGACGCCGGGGAAGGCAGCTGGCCCTGAGCACGGCCCCAGTGGGGCAGAGCAAGGGCCTACGGCACAGCAAAGGGAGAGGCCCGGCGGTCCCCTCATCCTCGCACAACCCCGGGCACACGGGGAGGGGCAGGTCAGTGTGCAAACCGAGCGAAAGACCGACTTCCCGTGGTGTTTCATCTCGGCAGCCGGAGCCTCCTGCGCACGTGCTGGCCGCCAGGCGTCTAGGCCCCGCTGCGATAGCGCAGGCGGGAGAAGCGGTCCCGGACAGCCTCGTCGCTGTCAGGCCCGCCCTCAGCCAGGCGAACCACCCTGCTGCCCGGGACGAGGTCGCGCACCTTGTGCTTGGCCACGGAGACCACGCCAGGCCCATCCGGGTGAGCAGGGCCCGTCAGGAGGACGTAGGCGGCGTGGCGGCTGGGCTCAAACAGGACGGCTACGGGAGACACGGCCATCACGGCAGTCAGGACCGGCCCGAGAGGACCCGACAGCGCCAGGCCCTCGGCCCACGCGAGGCCACACTCACCTCGGAATGCGACGATGTTGGCCGAGACGCTGGCCAGCTCCAGCAGGACGCCAGGCGTGGTGGGGTGGAACATGTACAGGCTGTGCTGGGTGTCTCCCGGCTCCTACAGCAAGAACGGGCAATGGCGCGTGAGCTGACGACAGGTGCTCGGCTCAGTGGCCGGGCTGTGCAGCGCCTGCCATCACAGGACACCCTGATAGAGTGCCCCTGCCCAGAGCTGTGTCCACAGGGTCTCGACTCTGCACCCACCCTCCGCTCCTTTTCCTCCAACCGCCTGGAGACGAGGCTCCTGACCCTTCTGAGGCTGGAAATCCGCACCTTCCCTCCTTCACGTACCTTCTTCCCCAGTCCCCATCGTCTGCTTGAGGCGACGGCCTCCCTCGTGGCCCACCCCGTCCCACGGCTTCTACTTACGAGTGCGCGTCCAGCCACCCAGTCAGCTCGC
This sequence comes from Crocuta crocuta, assembly GCF_008692635.1. NCBI lineage: Eukaryota > Metazoa > Chordata > Mammalia > Carnivora > Hyaenidae > Crocuta > Crocuta crocuta. Next base: position 4,263,959 of record NW_027529647.1, read on the forward strand.
CGGTGCCTCACGGCAGCACCACGCCCAGCCTCTGGTCTGTGGCCCCGGCACTGGTGTCCCCCCTCAGCACCCGCCCCGCCCGTACCGTCTGGTTGGTGCCCATCAGCTCATGGAGGCCCCAGAAGAAGAAGGCGGAACGGTGGTCTGCGGTTGGCAGGCTGGCGGACTGCGGGTCCCCGGGGACACCCGGGAGGGCCTGCCTCCACAGGACAGCCCCTGTGCTGAGGTCCAGGAGCAGGATCTAGGGAGGGAGAGGACAGCATGGAGGGTTGCAGGCAGGGCCCACAGGGCCCACGGGCCAGCCCAGAAGGAGCTACTCCCCAAAGGCAAGCAGGACATCCCGCGGAGGCCCCTCCTGTGCCAGCTCCGTCTTCCGGCGCAGCCCTGTGGGCTGTTCAGACTAATGTCCGTCAACTAAGAACAAAGCTGGGACCTCGAAAGGAGGTGCGGCCAACCTGTCTGTCAATGCCGGTGCCGTTTTCAATAACCACAGCCAAGGTGTCAGGTTTGTAGTAGCCAAGGACGGGTCTTCTGCAAGGAAGACAGGGCAGGAGAGCTCACACAGGGCCTCTGCGAGGGAGTACCGGGCAACAGGCACGCCCCGGCCTCGCCCTTGGCCACGCCTGCCCACACTGGGGCCTGCACGGGAGGCTGAGCCAGGGCCGAGAGCACAGCGCCGGCCCCTGCCGTGCAGCACCGCACCAGCTAACGGGCAGGAGGCCTCTGGCAGAAGCACACGGGCATTCCCCCGCCGACGGCCGGCCTCGTCCCGGGGCCGTGACCGAGGGGCAGGCTGAGGGTGCCAGCCTGCAGTCACCGCGCGGTTCCTGGACGAAGACGCTGTACCTCAGGACCTGGGCCGCGCTGAGGGTCCACCTGGGCACCAGGTCCTGCCCATCCAGCAGCACACAGGCCTCTGAGCTCACGAGGAGGAGGTCCTCACCCGCCTTCCCTGGAACGGCCATCAGGTAGCGGATGGCTCCGGGGCTGAGGGAGGAGAGCCAGAGGGATGCGGCGGGGACACAGAGGTGGGAGGCAGGACCCACCCCCACGGGCTGCGCGCTGGGCTGCGTCTCTCAAGCTGCGGGCTCCGCCCACATCCCCTGCTTCTCCAGTTTAAGAGGAGACCAGGCCCTGGCTGTGGACAGAGGTGAGGGTGTGCCCCCTGTTGGGAACCTACCTTCCCACGGGCTTTTTCTCAGGTGCTGCAGGCCCGCTTCCCGTGGCTGAGCCCGGGACAGCCCTGGAGCCCGGCCGCAGACAGGGCCTTGCCCCGTGGCCCGCTGGACGGCTCCGAGCACCGGGTGGGGGCCACCTGCGCCATCCGCCGCCCAGACCAACCTGCGCCAGAGCAGCCCGTGGGCGGTGGCGTTGAGCGTGCCCTCCCAGAGCGGGTCTCTCTTCAGCGGGCTCCCGGTCCCGGTCACCTTCTCATGCAGACCCTTCACAGAGTGCCCACACAGGTCGCTTGCTGTTGGAAACACAGGCGCCTCGAGTCGCCGCTGGCAGGGAGGAGACCCCTCCCCAGCCCTGCTGCCAGGACAGAAGGTCGCCTCGCTGAGCCTCAGGCGCGGAGACCCTCTGGCTTTCCGGGCCTGTCAGTGAGCAACTCGTATCTTTCCTGTGAGAGTAGGAGTTGGCGTGTCCCCCCCCCCCGCCGCATCTGCTCTCTCAGGAACGTGGCTTCCATGAGGGGCGGTCCTGGAAACAGCAGGCACCACGTACCGCAGGGGAAAAGGATGTAGTGAGCACCCGTCCTGGTGACGTGGAGGAGGGAGCCACTGGTCCCACCCACACCGAGGCTGCCTCGGTGGCCGATCTGGTGCCCGGTGCTGCCTGAATAGATGTAGCCGCTAACCTGGAACACAGAGGAGAGGGGCTGAAAGCCCTCCTGGGAGATGCGGGCAGCCCCATGCCAGCCGACCGGGCCCCATCCCCTGGGTTGCAATGGCCCACATGGCTCCCCAATTCTTGGGGAGGCCCAGAAGCTGCCCAGTCAGGACGGAGCCGGCCCAGCATGCCGGTCGGCAGACGCCCGGAGCACAGGGCCCTGGGCGAGTCCCCTGACCAACGGTCAGACCCCAGTTCTGCCGACAAGTGCAAGGGAACCAGGGGCGGAGAAGAGGCCTGACCCTGACGGGGAGAGGGCCAAGGGAGGGCCGCGGGGGCCGGGAGGGAAGCAGTACCTCCTTCTCCTCCTGGGTGAGAACCAGCAAGTCTGGGGCCCCGTCAGCATCAACATCAGGCAGCCGGAGCAAAGAGCTCAGGACAGAGGCGTTCCTTCCAAAGCTACTGGGGTGGCTCCACAGGGTCTCCCCTAAAGCCAAGCACGTCACCTGAGGCCTGGCCTCCAAATCCCTTTCTGCCTCAGCCCAGCAGTCGCACAGGACCCACACTGAGAGACGGGAACACCGGCCGCGGGAAGGCAAGTGCGGCGTGCGCTCCCCTGGCCATCAGAGACGGGGTCACGTGCCACATCAGAGGCGCTGTTTCTGGAAACACAGAGCTCCACCTTCCTGTGGAGCTTCTCCGTGTCTTCTCACATCTGGCTCTAGAACATCTCAGGGCCAGTTCTGACACTCCCACGTGGAGGGACAGGGCCTGACCCTGACACTTTTCAAGCCCCTCAGGACCCCTGACCACCACAGGGATCAGAGGTGGGCCCTCGGCCTCCAGGAAGACGCCTGCGCGCAGAGGCAGGGAAGGAAAGCACATGCTCATGGCTGGTAAGGGAAATGCTAACTCAGCATATCTAGCGTCAAGGCACAGAATTTCTTAAGACCCTGGTGAGGATGGGGGCTAACCACAGCCTGTGACATTAAAGCCCGGATATGGACACCCGTGTATCCAGAGCCCAGACGGGCCGACACCTCCCCTGTGGGCTCAACCTGCACTGGCCCGGGTGCTGCAGAAGGCAGCCGCCGCTGAACCCCCCGTCTCTGCTGGCCCTGCAAGACTGAACCAGGAGGTGACAAGCCACGGTGACACGTGACGGATCAGGGTAGAAGGGCATGACTGCTAGGAGGTGGCATCCCCGGGAGGCTCCCTCCCTCCCCTGGAACCTTCCTCCCCACCCTGTGCCCTGGCCCCAAGAACACGGGCTGAACCTCCTGAGAGCTGCCTGGAGGGGGACCTGGCGTGTGGAGCCGCCTACCTGTGAACGAGTCCACAGCGACGAAGGAACCGGGTCTGCCCGCAAGGACGCAGGCAGACGACGTCCTGCTGCCCTGAGGCTGCGGGACAGCACACTGCACCAGGGCCCCGTCCTGGGCTGCGGGCCTCTCCCAGAGCACGTTGCCACTGGCCCCCGACACGGCGACCACAAAGGTGCAGGGGGAAGAAAAGCCTGGAGGGAAGGGACCCGACTCTGCGGGGCGTGTCAGGCCCTCTTCCCCACACCCCGCTTCCGGGCCCAGGCCGCTACCACTGGGCTCCCGGGGACCCTGGTGCTGGCCCCATGGGGTCAGGGTGCAGGGACCAGGGCCTGCCCCCTTGGCTCCTTCTAGTCCTGCTGGGCAGGCAGGGTTTGCAGAAACCCCACGATCTGCCCTCCTCACAGGTGGCAAAGGGGAGGGTTCCTCCACCTACAGGAAGTTCCTCCTTTTTCAGATAAAAACCCCATTACCTTCGTCAGTGCAGGACAGGCTGAAGTTGTTGCTGCTGTTGGTGTTTTTATAAAGAAAGAGAACATCTTGGATCCTGTCCCTGTTTATGTCTTCTGTAGCCAGGAAGTCATAGGTGACTGAGAAAGAAAACCACAGAGGACAGTCCTCAAGCCGGGCCCAGTGTAACGGCCAGGCCGAGTCCGACACAACCTACTTTAAAAAAAAAAACAAAAACAAACGTTTCTTTTCTTTCTTAAGTAATCTCTCTGCACAACATGGGGCTTGAACTTACAACCCTGAGCTCAAGAGTCACATGCTCTTCCAACTGCACCAGCCGGGTGCCCCAACTCAGCCTACGTCTGTGCTCCCCAAGGCCAGCCGGGTGCCCCGACTTGGCCTACGTCTGTGCTCCCTGAGGCTTAGTGGTAGTTAGCACGTGCCAGCGCAAAAGCACACAGCACGGCAGCTTCGTGGCACCAGCATCCTTCACGAACACGATGGATGAAATCAGATGTCAGCAGGATGCGGGGTGCACACGTGCATTCTCTGAACACCTTTCCTTCAGGAAGGAACCCCTCCCACCATCAGCCTGGGGTCCAGGAGTCCATGCTCCCCTACTCGTAAGTGTCTGCTTCCTACCTTTGTTTAAGGACTCAAATGATAAATTAAATGCGTTATAATCAAACGCCAAAAGAACGAAGCTGGGCCCATATCCTACACCATATACAAAAATGAACCTAAAATGGATCAAAGAGCTAAACTTAAGAGTTTCCTATAAGAGGGGCGCCTGGATGGCTCAGTCGGTTAAGCATCCAGCTTTGGCTCAGGTCATGATCTCACGGTTCATGGGTTCAAGCCCCATGCTGGGCTCTGTGCTGACAGCTCAGAGCCTGGAGCCTGCTTCAGATTCTGTGTCTCCCTCTCTCTCTTACCCTTCCCTGTTCACGGTGTCTCTTTCAGAAATAAAAACATTTTAAAAAATTAGAAAAAAAAAAGATAAAAAAAGAGTTTCCTAGAAGAAAATATATAGAAAAGTTTTCATGATGCTGGATTTGGTAATGATTTCTGGGATGTGATGCCAAAGGCATAGGCAGCAAAAGAAAAATTAGAAAATTGGAGTTCATCAAAATTTGGAACTTATGGGCATCAAAGGTCACTGTGAAGAGCGTGGAAAGACAACCCACGGAGTGGGAGAGAATATTTGCTAATGAGATATCTGATAAGGGACTGACACCCCGAAGAGGCAATGCCTATCAGTCTACAACCCAGTGCAAAAACAGGCAAAGCACTCGAAGAGGCACGTCTCCCAAGAAGAGGCAGAGGTCGCCACGGCACCCGGAAGATGCTCAACGTCACCGGCAATTGGGGACATTAAATCAAAACCACAAGGAGACACTGCCTTTTTTTTTTTAACCCAATTTTTCACCCATTTTTACCCAAATTAACTGACAACAAGGACTCAATTCCCACGCAGCCAAGTTCACTGCATTACTCGCAGCAGCCACCAGGTGGAAGCGAGCCGAGTGTCCACCCACAAAAGAACGCCCCCACGGAGGAGCCCTGCTCAGCACTAGGAAGAACAGGGGGGCATGCGGTGACCGACAGACTTGTCTCTGTGCGGAGGCCAGGCTCCACGACACAGGTCTCACGGCTTTGTTTACATGAAGTGCCCGGAAGAGGCAAGTGTGCGGGCGCAGGGGGTGAACAAGGGCTGCCGGGGCTGGGGGAGGGCGTGGAGAGGGCAAGAAGCCCTGTCGGGTGATGGAAATCTGCTGAAGCTGGGACGTGCTGACAGCTGCACAGCTGCTCTGTGAATTGACTAAAAATCACTGAATCGTATACTTACAACAAGTGAATATCTTGACATAAAAATTATACCTCAAAAAAAGCTACAAAAATAAACACAGAAACATATATTATTCCTCCCTCTCAAAATGAGGCATGAAACTCTGAATGAAACTGGCTATGGGGCGAGACGAGAGCCTCCCTGTCCTGCCCCGGCAGCGGTCACGGAGCCTCTGCGGTGCCCGCTCGCGTGCGGTGCAGGCGCCCCGGCCGTAAGAACGAAGCAGGCTGTCCAGAGAGGGGCGGACTCGGTGGCTTTTCATGAAGGCCACAATTCCAGACTGCGGATTTCCCGAGAGAGGCCAAGTGTGCCGGAGTCCGGCTCAGCCGGCTGGAAGGTCAGCCAGAGCGCTTCAGGGTACCGGACCTATCAGATCCGGAGATTTCATTCCTCCACGACCTCCCCTCCACCTGTGTTGCCAGTGCTCTGCTTTATTACTTCTTTTAAATTCCAAAACATAACCAGATGGGCTGCTCTCCTTGACTGACCCAACCCATCCTTCCTAAAATGAGAGCAGGCTCCACGGTCGTGCCCCCACGTTTAGCGAGAGGCTGCTCCACAGACCCTACAGTTCCAAGAAAACCCCGGACGCAGAACTGTCAGCCACCCCAGGCCACCCCGGACTCTGGGACTCGATGCCGCCCCCTCCCCCACCCCAGGCACACCTGCTGCGTTGTAGTGGATCCTCCAGGCCCCCTGAGACGCGGGCCGGTCCGGGCAGGGGATGATGAATGAAACCACGAACACCACAAAAAGGCAGACAAACAGTGAAAGAAAAAATGCCACAGTCCGGCAGCGGGAGAGGCGGGGGTGCCGAGGCGAGCCTTTCAAGTTATCCTTGTTTGCTTGGTTTCCCAGATTCTCCTGCAACTTCTTGTCTTCACTCTTCAAGGGGTGGATTTCGGCTTCTAAGTCCTTGCTGTCCATCACTGCGTGCACATCCCAGAGCGCCACTCCTGGTCACTGCGTCAACACAACAGGGACAGTCAAAAGGCTGCCGCGCTGGATGGCCTGCCGGGCTCTGCTGTGTTCAGCCTCTCAGCCTGCTTGCAGCCACGACGGTGGACCACTGGCCCAAGAAACAAGAGCTACATAAATGCTTAGGGTGTCACAGATGCCACCTAAGAAAATCTTTAATTGGCAAATTGGTTGTGTGGAGCCAGCACGCAGGGAAGACTTTCACCGGTCACACCCCAGCGTCTCCTGCCTGCTGACGACGAGGCCGGCGCTGGGCAGGGCTGGGGCTGCCGACAACGGAAAACCTGTGCGTTACACATTAACTCAGCGCCACCAGCGAGTGGTCCGGCGCACCCGACCTGCCTCCCACCAGCCTGAGGCACAGATGGAAACGGGCGCCCATGTGGGAAGGCTGGGGTAGCTTTAATTTAAAAAAAAAAAAGAGGGGCACCTGGGTGGCTCAGTCAGTTGGGCATCTAAGTCTTGATTATCAGCTCAGGTCATGATCTCGCAGTCATGAGATCGAGCCCCACACTGGGCTCCACGCTGAACACAGAGCCTGTTTGGGATTCTCTCTTTCCGCCCCTTCTCTGCCTCTCCTCCTCCCTGAGTCTCTCCCTCAAAATAGGTAAATACATATTTAAAAAGAAAAGGAAGATGACAAGCGTCGGTGAGGATGTGGAGACCGCGGGACCCGGTGCAGCCGCCGCAGAGGACGGTCTGACAGCCCCTCGAACGTTTACACAGTTACCCTGTGAGGCAGCAGTCCCTGCTCTAGGTGTGCACCCGAGAGAACTGGCAACACGCTCACACAAAAACTCGCAGATGGGTGTTCATGGCCTCATTCTTTCTAACAACCCAAATGTCCCTCAACAGATGGATAAACCAACTGTGGCAAGTCCGCACAACGGATGGTATTCGGCCATCAAAGCAATGACCCCTGCTGCAAGGCGGGCAGACCGTGGAGATACCCATGCTCAGCGAGGCACGCAGACACCGGAGCCGGCCCATGGCAGGGCTCCATCTACGCGAGATGTTCGCAACAGGTGAGCCCATGACGGCAGAGAGTAGACGGCTGGTTACCGGGGCTGGGGGGGCAGGGGGGACAGGGCGAGGCTGCAGATGGGTGCGCAGTTTCCTTTCGGGGTGGTAAAAACGGTGGGCATGGCTGCAGAACACTGAATGTATTCCGTGTCGCTAAGGGTAAATTCTAGGTGTTAAATGTTAAGGGTACTTTACCACAATTTAAAAAGAAAACCAAACGACGCTGTGCGCATTCTCCTCTGTGCAGCCCTGACTTTTAAGGTCATGGAAGTCAGGAAAGGTGTGCCTGTGCAGGGTAATGAGTCAGACACAAGAGAATCAAACAGTGACTCATGACCAAGGACCTCATTACGCCCAAGCGCCCGGCATGGGGTGGGGAAGTGGGGCAGGAGCTAAGGAGAAGCGAGGAGCCGAGCCGAAGCAGAACCGGGATCAGGCCTGGCGTCAGGAGAGCCGCTCATTGGCCGGATCGAGACACCGTGTCTGCAGGGGGAGGGTGTTCGACGTATTTACAACACACGCATTCCTTTGGCAAAGGAAAGAAAACTCAATGAGAGGTCAGAATGCTGAAATACCAGATTTTTTTTGTTTTATGTTTTATTTATTTCTAGGAGAGAGAGAGAGAGAGACAGTGCGAGCAGGGGAGGGTCAGAGAGAGAGGGAGTCACAGACTGAAACAGGCTCCAGGCTCCGAGCTGGCAGTCAGCACAGAGCCCGATGCGGGGCTCAAACCCACGAACCGCGAGATCATGACCTAAGCGAAAGTCGGACGCTTAACCGACTAAGCCACCCAGGCGCCCCATGAAATACCAGATTTTAAAAGCTCCATCTTTAACATGCTCTTACTTCAGAGCTTTAACACACTGGGCAGGAAGCTCAAGGTCTCTGAGCTGCGGCTGCCCTTCCTGTCGGAAGCAGGGTGTCCACCAGGGCGCAGGGGGAAAGGCACCCTAAGACGACGTAAGAACGTAGTCTGGGCTCCATTCAGAGTGACACAAGGACTCTCACCCGGCCTACGCCTGGTCTCCCACACCCACCTTGTGGAAGGAGCCTCTGCACGGCTACGGGTCCGACGGGTGACTGGTCTGCACAGGGAAACCGCTTGCACGAGCCCAGGCGATCTCAGGACCGCGAGGCCGCGGGCGAAATGCACTGGCTGGGGACGTAGGTCCTCCGGGCCCTGGATCCACATCAGAGCCGCTTTTACAATCCTGATGAGGCGCCGCGGCCACACCCCGAGTAAACCAATCTGGGTGGCGGTTCCAGGCAGGGGCTGTGGTCAACGCTATCCAGGGAAAGGCCGAGTGGAGCAGCGCTGGCCACGAGGTCTGTCCTGCTCTGGCTCTGGTCACCCCCCTTCACCGCCGGTGGCGGTGAGCTGTCTCCAGTCTTCTGGCCCCCGCAGCGAAGGGAGACCCCACCTCCTCACCGCCAGCCCGGAGGGAAAGCATAGCAAAGGGCGAAGGGCCTCTCCCTTCAACCGGGTTGCTGGAGGTTGTATTCTGGGCGTTGTTCTCCTTGGAATTCCTGGCAAGCTTAGTAGAGCCCAGCCTAGGAGGCCGGAGTGCTCCTTCCCTGATCAGTCTTTGAATCCCTAAACTACGGGGGTCCCTAAGGCCAAGAGCGGAGGCCAGGGCCAAACAATGATTGCTGCTGTTGTCTGGCTTTTTATGTCAGCAGTAAATACACGTGATAAGGCTCTGAGAGGTGCAGAAGTGTCGCTCTCACCCCCTTCTGTGGCCCTCAGGCGTGAGGGGAAGCGTGTTACTGGCTTCTAATGGCTCCCTCCAGAAATGCTCTGTGCACCGTCAAGCAGAAGGGGTGTTCCTAAAATGTGACTGGAGCAGCTGGCCTGTTAGCTCAGCCGGTTAGAACAGCCGAGTGATAAATCCGACCGCTAGGTGGAAACGAAGCCCAGACCCTTGCTTCTCCTGCACGGTTTACGTCGCCGAAGGAGACCAAACGCTGCATCTGGCGGCAAAACCAGAGGGAATACTGCCGTTCTCTCGGTGACCCGGCTTTCGACTGGGAGCCCAGAGCTCAGAGAGCGCGCATTTCCCCCACACCACTACCTGCTTCCACGGCAAGACTTAGAAGCAGAAGCGGAGAAAGCTCTCCATATGGTCACCAGTAGCAGGAGGCCGGGTGGCGTGCCTCTGGTCAGCATTTACAACCCGGCCGTGCGTCAGAGAAGCGGGAACACAAGCCCAAGGCTTCCAGGGCCAGCCCCCGCCCCAGAGGCTCGGCCGAGAGAGAACTATTACCACGGTGGGCCAGGGAGGCGGCTGTAGGAGACATTTTTGTGGGAGCCGTCATTGGAGATGACAGATGTTGGTGTCTAAAACTGAACCAGCCACTGAGATATCTGTAGAAGGTCATGAACTGATCTGAAACTGGGGTGCCTGGGTGGCTTGGGGGGTTCAGCATCCCACTCTTGATTTTGGCTCAGGTCGTGATCTCACGGTTCATGAGTTCAAGCCCTGCTTCAGGCCCTACACTGACAGCACAGAGCCTGCCTGGGATCCTCTCTCTCTGCCCCTCTCCAGCTCTCTCTGTCTACCTTAAATAAATAGCAACCTTCTCTGCTGTTGTTTTTAAAATGTAGCCATTCTGGGGGCGCCTGGGTGGCTTAGTCGGTTAAGCATCCGACTTTCACTTAGGTCATGATCTCGCGGTTCGTGGGTTCGAGCCCCGCGTCAGGCTCTGTGCTGACTGCCAGCTCGGAGCCTGGAGCCTGTTTCAGTCTGTGACTCCCTCTCTCTCTGACCCTCCCCTGCTCACGCTGTCTCTCAGAAATAAATAAAACATTAAAAAAAAAAAACTTTTAAAAAAGTCTCTTATAAAAAAACTTTTTAAAAAAAAGTTCATTTATTTATTTTGAGAGGTGGGGAGGAGCAGAGAGAGAGACAGAGAGAGAATCTGAAGCAGGCTCCACACTCTCCGTGCAGAGCCCAACACGGGTCTCGAACCCATGAAACCGAGAGATGATGACCTAGGCCGAAATCAAGAGTCAGACGCTTAACTGACTGAGCCATCCAGGCGGCCCTATTTTCACTTTTTAAACACATGTATCTTTAAGCAAGTGCATTGATAGGCCTATTATCGGTGATACTGGTTCAATAACCACTTGTGATTGATTAAGTCATTTGATAGAGCTAAGCACTGTGAACAGTACATGTTCTTAATCATTAATAGAGTTCCAAGACTTTGTCCCAGTGACATTAAATATACTTTATAACAAGGGTGGCTGTGTGGCTCAGTGGGTTAAGTGTCCCGACTATTGATTTCGGCTCAGGTCATCATCTCATGGTTTGTGAGAATAGAGCCCCCTGGCGGGCTCTGGGCTGACAGTGCTGAGTCTGCTTGGGATTCTCTTTTCTCTCTCACTGCGTCCCTCCACCGCCTCTCTGCCCCGGCCCTCTTGTACCCCGAGCACTCTCTAAATAAATAAACTAAAAACAAAACCTTTATTAACAAATAGATAAAAGATACTGCGATCCTTCTCTGAAGGTTTCCATTGAGAAAAAACTAAATAGGAACCACACACCCAACCCAATAATGCAAGTTTATTTACCTAAAAACAAGCTGAGGAGGCCAGATGGGGAGAGGATAACCCCACCATCGACTCCTTCAGGAAACGACAGTGAATTACATCCAGCAGCTCTGCCTCTAGAACCCTGGAGCTGAGCGGGGGCGTCTAGCGCACAGCACACAGGCGCAGCCATGCTGGGCAGAAACTGGCTGACCAGGAAGGGATCGGGGAGCAGGTATGAAGCAGTGGCTCGGGAGTCTCTTGTCCCGATGGGTCAGCTCTGTGTCTGGATTGTACTGCCGGCTGCACAAACAACTGCTTGTGATAAAGATTCACACAATGAGACACACGTACAGACGAGCGCATGTAAAAACTAGTGAGACGAGAGGGAGTGAGGTCTGCAGCCTGGCTCACCGCTCTGTGCCAAGGTCAATTTTCTGCTTTTGATAAGTGCTCAGTTATGTAAGACATTTGGAGGGCATGAGGGAGGCGCTGCACGATTTTTGTAACATCTTGTGTGTCTATAATTAGTTCAAAACAAACAGTTAAAAAAAGAAAGCCTTTGGCAATAGGGCGGGGGTCGGAGCTCCATGCAGGCCAAGAGGAAGAGCCAGCCTCCCCATGGGCAGCCCTGGTGACGCCTCTAAGCTCCCTAAGCAGGGGCCTCTTTTGTTTCAAGCCCGGGGATGTGTGTGTGCTTTGCTCGGTTTGGTTTTGGCCGAAATGTCAACAGCAGTGGAGTTCTGTGCTGTGGTGCCTTGAAGGCTCTGATCAAACGGCAGACTCCCTGACCTGCCACAATTCTTCATTTCAAAATAATGCCTGGCTCTCTGAAAACTATCCCCCGCAATCCTCTTCCTTCCCACTGTGAAAAAGGAAGATACTGTAGTTCTTCAGTATAACTCACTTACAGGNCACGAAAGCCCAACAACACGGTGACAATGTAAGCGCCCAAAGGACAGGAGTTTTCGCTGCTGAGTGTCCTCTCTCCCACACCCAGCACACGAAGGTTTGCTTCAGAAAGGGANAAGCCAATAACCCAAAGGTTTCTCAGTCCCAGTGTGAACCTAACATGACGAACAGGTGGGCTCCCGGAGCCAGGACTTTGCACTTTCCTAGGATTTACGTGGGTTTCTCAGTCTTTCTCGTGCAGAGTAAGAAAACTTTCAAGGGAAGGAACGTGAAGAAAGTGTTTTTAGATGAAGTCTTACCCTGACTGGACTTCCCACCATGGGGCTCAAACTCAAGAACCGTGAGATTATGACCTGAGCGAAGTCGTACGCTTAACCGACTGAGCCCCCGGGGCGCCCCGCTGTTAGATTATCTTAAAGGTAAGAAGTATATAGAAAATATCCTGCATCTCGTCACATGGTCACTGGGCATTTGTGCTGTCTGACTTGAGACCTGCCTCTGCCCACCTGGCTTATGCTGGGACTTGACGAGGGAGGGTTACGGATTCTCAACGCTCCCCACGCCATGGTGCTCCCGCCCGGGCAGCCCTCTCTCTCCAAGCCCCAGCCAGACCAGCGTCTGGCCTTGGGGAGTTGTATGGGAGCACCGGTGACCTGGGTTAGCCACCGCCCACACTCACGATGCCCCCAGGGCAGATGGAGCACTTGTCTAGGGTAGGAAGAATCTGCAACATTCCCTGTTCAAACATGGTGGACACGGCCAAGGTCAGTGAAATGGGGTGGCAGTTCTCCGTGGGCCCTGTCCCTGGACAAGGAGGTACGATCCTGCAGCACAACTGTCTTCTGTACAATCTCTGTACACAATTCGGGGTCTGGCATCACTAATCAATTCTATAGCACTTGTGCTCAAATGCTTATCCGTGAAGCTGCTTGCTAAACATAGGAGTCGTTTATGAATGTCTTTTACATTAGAGAGCCCGTGTCATGGCCAAAGTGGCCCAAACATTCTGGCAGTGGTTCAACCTGAGGCATTTGAGAGGCACCCACAAGATCCAACCAGGCGACGCCAAGCTTTTGGCTGAGCAAAGCAGAAGCCAGACAATGACAGCCAGTGTCCCGTTGTTTACAGATGAACAAGTATTTCCTCTCGTCACCAAGTAAGCAATCTCAAAACACCGAGCAGGCCCTTAATCATCTTTTAAATGAGAACAAATCTTAAGGTCATAATTCCCGGATAAAGGCAAATATATCACAGCATATGCAGTCAGCGCTCACAAGTCTCAAATTTTTACAACCGCAAAAAATTTTAAAGTGATTCAGGACAGGGGCACCTGGGTGGCTCAGTCGGTTAAGCATCCGACTTCGGCTCAGGTCATGGTCTCACGGTTTGTGGGTTAGAGCCCCGCGTTGGGCTCTGTGCTGACAGCTCAGCGCCTGGAGCTTGTTTCAGATTCTGTGTCTCCCTCTCTCTGACCCTCCCCTGCTCATGCGGTCTCTCTCTCTCTCTTTTTCAGAAATAAATAAAACATTAAAAAAAGTTAAAAAAAAAAAAGTGATTCAAGACAGTCCAAACTGCCTCCTAAGTTAAGGATGAACATCTATCTACATTTCAGACAACTATTATCCAGAATAACTTTTATAGTTTGTCCAGAAAATAGCATGGAGTAGCCTTTTTCCTGAATTCTAAGGCAGATTTTATTTCCTTTGCCACATCAGTGTTACTTCTTGTCCTGACATGGGGAAGAGGGGACGGAAAGCAAAAGCTCTTAAAAAGATAAAGTATAACCCTTCCTCAATTACTTTTGATTAACTTTGCAAGACCAGTAGGTCTTAACTTAAACTTACTTTTTACCATTATTTAAAAAAATTTTTTTTAATGATTTATTTATTTCTAGGAGAGAGAGAGAGAGAGACAGCGTGGGCAGGGGAGGGTCAGAGAGAGAGGGAGTCACAGAATCTGAAACAGGCTCCAGGCTCTGAGCTGGCAGTCAGCACAGAGCCCGATGCGGGGCTCGAACCCACTAACCGCGAGATCATGACCTAAGCGAAAGTCGGACGCCTAACCGACTAAGCCACCTGGGCGCCCCAAATGTTTATTTATTTTTAAGAGAGAGAAACAGAGGGGAGGGGGAAGGGCAGAGAGAAGGAGACACAGAATCCCAAGCAGATTCCAGGCTCTGAGCTGTCAGCACAGAGCTGGACGCGGGGCTCGAACCCACAGGCTGTGAGGGCATGACCTGAGCCAAGGTCGGACGCCCAACCGACCTGAGGCACCCTGGCGCCGCAAAGCCAAAAGCATTCTAATTAGTGCAACAAAGGTCCAGAAAACAGGTAAAATGCGCAACTAAACATCCACTTGATACTCGGGGCATTTCCATCTCATCCTTCCTTGCTCTGTATTTTGTCTTTAGCATGCTCAATATTTTACTTATCATCTGTACCCTTCCATAGAAATGGAGCAGCTTGAGGACAGGAACTCTTTCGTTGAGAGCTGTACCCTCAGCATCTAGAACAATGCCTGGCATCCAGCAGGCGCTCAGCATTTGTTACTGGGAGCTGCTCTAACTGCGTGCTCCCTGTGAGATCCTTGCAATGAAGGAAGTGGGGCAATCTGGTGGAGGCGTCAAAAAGACGCTGCCAGCCAGTGCCTGAACACATAACACAAGCTCCCTAGCCCAAATCACAGGGTTTCTAAGAGAACCCGAAAGTAATTGCAATCGCCTACTCTAATACCTGCTCAAGGTCAGACTGTCTAGTCAGCTCACCGCCAATCAATTCATAGAGGAGCAAGAGACGCTTTCGGAGCCCCCGTGCCGGCTCCCTTTCAGCCTCTGCATTGCTCTCGTTCAGTGAGGCAGGCTTGTCTGGTGAGTGATCTCCCCCACACAAGAAGAGATGCGAGCTGAGCTCCGGGCTACTTGGCCGGCCTCACAGGTCCTGATGAGAGTGACCTCGGGAATTTCCGACCCTTGTGAGAGAATTCTCAAGCCCACTCTGTTTTCGTATTTTTAATTACACTCAGGCAACCAACGCAGCACCCTTAGTAACACAAACAGTAAAGACTGGCTTACTTACTGTGCAGCCAACGAAGGGTGGGACGTTTCCTACCGGGAGCAAATCCTGTCTTTGGGGAAACTGGGGCTTGAGCTGACGGCCACGGAAGCCCGGGCTGCGGGGTCGGACCCGCTGATCCGCCGGAGGACCGGACGGCTGGCGGAGCT
>NW_027529647.1:4279221-4282789 GCF_008692635.1 Crocuta crocuta
TCCCTGAAGCGCCTGCCCCTGCCGTCGGTGCGCGTGGTGACTGTCGCGGTTGGCGTCTGGGCGTGTATGCGGCCTTTGAAGTGCACAGGCTTCTATTTTAAGGTAGAAAAATGTATCAGTCTTTCAGGGTTAGTGCTCTTTGTGCCTTGTGTGAGGAATCTTTCCCTACCCCCGGCCAAGTCTCCCGCATTTTTCCCGACGGTTTTAAAGTTTCCGTTTTAACATTTAAGTTTTAAATTCGATTTAGAATAGTTTTAGTGTGATGCTAGGAGGTAATTTCATTTTCTGCATCGTGTGGATAACTCGGAGTCCCAGTGACATTTGCGGAGTTGAGTCTCTCTTTCCCCCAGCAGTGTGCAAGGGCACCGGCCCTCTTTTTTTAAAAACCCGGATGTGCGTGAGTGTCTTTATTAACGAGAGCCATCCCAGTGCTGGCAGGCGGCCTTCCGGAGCGGCGGGGCTCTCCTGCTGACTACCTCCTCCCTCGGGAAGGGGCTCCTGCCCGCGCCAGCCCTCGGCAGTCCGTGTAAATGAGGTGGTTCAGGGCCCAGACAGCCCCGCTGTCTCGTCTCGACTTTTAGGACCAGAGTTGTGTCCAGCTCCTGGTTCTCCTTCCGTGACATGTAAACAACGTGGAAAGAGAACCCTTTTTCCCGGTGCTTCGCCACCTAATCCAGGGCTTAACCGCTTGGCGCTCTCGGGGAGAAGAGGGAAGTTGCGCTTCCGGAGCGCGAAGACATGGTCGCAGATCCAGTTCTCAGATGGGCGGGTGAAGGGTCCCGGAGACCCGAGCTTTTACAGGAGCGCTGAGAACGTGAGGGAACCTCCCCGTTGCTGCCTTCTGGGATCTTTTATTCTGTCATTGTCTCCATTTTCGTGTGGAAAGAATCTCAGTTACACAGTTTCTGTTACAACGTCCTATTCGTGATATTTAATTGGACAGACACCTCCACCTTTTTCTTACGTTAATGAATTTTAGCCATTCATTCTTTTTTTTTAAGGTTTTTTTTCTGAGAGAGAGAGAGAGAGAGACGGTGTGAGCAGGGGAGGGTCAGAGAGAGAGGGAGATACAGAATCCCAAGCATAGCCATTTATTCTTGAGTAAACTTTTTTACAAACAGGCCAAGTTTCACAAAATGACCACATAGGGATTTTTTTAAATCTTTTTTTTAATTTTTTTATTTTTTTAATATTTTTTATTTATTTCTAGGAGAGAGANTTTATTTTTGAGAGAGAGATGGGACAGGATCCAAAGCAGGCTCCACACTGACTGCAGAGGGCCCGATGTGGGACTCAGATTCATGAACTTGGAGATCATGACCTGAGCCGAAGTCAATGCTTAACCGACTGAGCCACCCTGAGCGCCCCCCAGATACTGTCTTTTTAAGTGAGGGCACAGGCTAACCACCTGATTTAAGCCCAAGATATTTTATTTCCAGCATACAAGTCTTTTGAATCTTTTGTTAGATTTACTCCTAGGCATTTGTGGCTCTCAGCGCGACTGAAAATGGTGTGTCTCGGGGCACCTGGCTCACTCAGGCGGAAGTAGAGCATGCGACTCCTGATGTCAGGGTTTTGGGTTTCAAGCCTCATGTTGGATGTAGAGATTACTTAAAAATGAAATCTTAACAAAAAAAAAGTGGTGTCTTTAAAAAAGTACCGTTTTTCATTGTAGCTGCCACATGGAAATAGCGTATACATTTCTGTAGAGGGTGCTTTCAGTCAGCAGGCTTGAGCAATGGAAACCTGATCGAGGTAAAAGGGCCCACAGCGACCACCACTAAGGTGATTGCAAACAGGCTTATTAATAATGCAGCCCACCTCAAAATAGCCATAGGCCCTAGCTGACCAATAACAAGCAGGCACAGTTCCTAAGATTACCAAAAAGGGGAATTCCACACATTCCCATAATCCCTCGCTCTGCCTGTGGCCCTTCACCACCACCTCCCTTGAGGACAGTCTCTCCTCTGCCGTCCCACCTGTTGCTCCCTTGTGGTGTATTCAATAAATTCAATAAACTTCTATCTCTTTTGTTCTGCTTTGGGTGAACTTTTTATTTTTTGAGAGATAGGAGGGGCATGTGTGAGGTTCAGAGGGAGAGAATCTCAAACTGGCTCCACACTGAGCATGGAGCCTGACTTGAGGCTCCGTCTCATGACTGTGAAATCATGACCTGAGCTGAAGTCAACAGTCAGACCCTCAACCTACAGAGCCACCCAGGGACCCCTTGGGTGAATTCTTTCACTACCTTTGCCACCACCCCGCCTCCCCAAGTTGGGATGCCTCACATATGATGGCCCCATCTGATCAGGAGACCCCACAATTTCCATACATTGGTTTATGTATTTACTTATTTAAATGTTTATTTATTTTTGAGAGAGAGTGTGCATGCATAAGCAGGGTAGGGCCAGAGAGAGAGGGAGACACAGAATCCAAAGCAGGCTCCAGGCTCTGAGCTGTCAGCACAGAGCCTGACACAGTGCTCGAACTCCTAAACTGAGATCATGGCCTGAGCCACAGTTGGAGCTTCACTGACTGAGCCACCCAGCCGCCCCTCCATGAGTTGTTTTTTAACTAGCAACCATGTTAAATTCATTTCTAATAGTTTCTGGTGGCTTCTTTTGAAGGCTCTATCAACATCATATCATCTGTATAAAGACGATTTTGTTTCTTCCTCCTCAATTCTTGTGTCTCTAATTTCTTCTTCTTTCTCTTCCAAGCTGACTGAAATAGAAGCAATTGTGGGCATTGTTGTACCGAGTATTAAAGGGAATACTTTTTTTTTTTTTAAGTTCATTAATTTTGAGAGAGAAACTGTGTATGCAGGGGAGGGGCAGAGAGAGAGAGTCTGAAGCACACTCTTCCATTACCGGCTCAGAGTCTGACTCAGCTCCATCACATGAACCGTGAGATGCTGACCTGAGCCAAAATCAAGAGTACGATGTTTAACTAACTGAGCCACCCAGGCACTCCAAGCTTATTTTATATATACTGAGTTTAAGGAATAATAAATCTTACTTTTAATTCATTTTATTTGAGACAGAGAGAGCATGTGTGTGCTCACACGGGGAGGGACAGAGGAGAGAGAGAATTTTTTTTTTTTTTTAGAGAGAGAGAGAATCTTAGGCAGGCTCCGAGCTGAGACTTAACTTGAGGCTCAGTCCCACAACCCTGGGATCATGACCTGAACTGAAATCAAAAGGTAGATGCTCAGGGCGCCTGGGTGGCTCAGTCTGTTAAGCATCTGACTTTGGCTCAGGTCATGATCTCACGGTTCGTGGGTTGGAGCCCCGCAATGGGCTCTGTGCTGACAGCTCAGAGCCTGGAGCCTGCTTCAGATTCTGTGTCTCCTTCCCTCTCTGACCCTCCCCTGCTCATACTGTCTCTCTCTCTCTCTCAAAATTAAATAACAAAAAATTTTTAAAATTACAGGGGCGCCCGGGTGGCTTAGTCGGTTAAGCGTCCGACTTTCGCTTGGGTCATGATCTCGCAGTTTGTGGGTTCGAGCTCCGCGTCGGGCTCTGTGCTGACTGCCAGCTCAGAGCCTGGAGCCTGTTTCAGAGTCTGT
>NW_027529647.1:4284580-4291969 GCF_008692635.1 Crocuta crocuta
TCCCTCTCTCTCTGACCCTCCCCTGTTCATGCTGTCTCTCTCTCTCCTAGAAATAAATAAATAAAACATTTAAAAAAATAAAATAAAATAAAATAAAATTACAAAAAAAAAAAGTCGGACACTCAACTGACTGAACCACCCAGCACCACAATAAATCATAAATCTTATTTTAAATTTCTTCCTCAAAGAATAAATAAGGCCCACAGAATTTTACTGGTGAATTCTATCACCTTTTAAAGAAAGTCATTCCAATGTTATATAAATTTTTCCAGTAAATAAAGGTTAAATTTTCCCCAATTTATTCTGAGGTCCATATAACCTTGATGCTAAAACTAGAAGAGCGTAGTAAAATAAAGTGACATTATAATCCAGTCATAAACACAGAGGCAAACATCCCAAGCACTATCAGCAAATGGAATCTAGCAATATGCACTAAGTAAACAAGCCATGAGATCCAGGTATATAAGGATCATTTATCGTTAGAAAAGTTCATGGCATTTACTACATTAAAAGCTTAAAGGAGAAAATCAGAATCATCTCAAGGTAGGCTGAAAAGTCAGTCAATAAAGTTCCATGCACATTGGTGTAAAAACTCTTAGGAAATTAAGAATAGAAGGAAACAGGTGCCTGGGTGGCTCAGTCAGTTGAGCATCTAACTCCGGCTCAGGTCATGAACTTATGGTTCACGGTTCACGCATTCAAGCCCCGTGTTGGGCTCTGTGCTGATGGCTGAGAGCCTGGATCCTGATTCGGTTCTGTGACTCCCTCTCTCTTTGTCTCTCCCCTATTCTCACTCTGTCTCTTTCTCAAAAACAAATAAACATTTTAAAAATTAAAAAAAAAAAGGTAGAAGGAAACATTCTGAGATTGTTAAAAAAGTATCTACCGCAGCAAATAAGCAGGAATTGAAAGTTATCCCTCTAGGGGTGCCTGGGTGGCTCAGCTGGTTAGTCATCTGACTCGATATCTGACATTGCAGAACCTGCTAGGGACACACTCTCTCTCTCTGCCCTCTCCCCACTCATGTGCACTATAAATAAATAAATAAATAAATAAATAAATAAATAAATAGCTTAGGGACACCTGGTGGTTCAGTTGGTTAGGTGTCCAACTTCTGCTCAGGCCATGATCTCGAGGTTAGTGCATGTTTTATTTTTTAAGTGGCCTCCATGCCCAGCACAGAACCCAACATGGGCTTGAACTCATCATCCTAAGATCAACTGAGGCTTGAGCTGAGATCAACCATCAGACAGTTAACCGGCTATACCATCCAGGTGCCCCTCTACTTCTTTTTTTTATTTACTATTTTTTATTTATTTGAGCCCAACGTGGGTCTTGAACTCAGGACCCTGAGATCAAGAGTCACATGCTGTACTGACTGAGTCAGCCAAGCACCCCATACCATTATTGCCTTTTTCTTTTTTTAAGTTTATTTATTTCTTTTGAGAGAGACAGAGAGACCTCGAGAGGGGGAAGGGCAGAGAGAGAGGGGGAATCCCAAGCAGGCTATCAGCATAGAGCCCGGCATGGGGCTCGAAACTGCAAAACCGTGAGATCATGACATGACCCAAAACCAAGAGCTGGACGCACAACCGACTGAGCCACTCAGGTGCCCCACCATATTGCTTTTTAAATAAACTTTATATTTGGAATAATTTTAGATTTACAGAAAACTTGCTAAGACGATAAAAGAGTTCCCATGTGCCTTTCAGTCAGTTTCCTCTAAGATTAACAGCTTACATAACTATGGTACATTTGTCAAAACTAAGAAATTAATATTAGTACTTCATGATTAACGAAATCAAGACTTCACCACTACTGTCCCCCCCTTTTTTTTTTTTAATATTTAGTTTTGACAGAGACAGACACAGTATGAGTAGGGAAGGAACAGATAGAGAGGAAGACACAGAATCTGAAGTAGGCTCCAGGCTCTGAGCTGTCAACAGAGCCTAACATAGGCCTCGAACCCACAACTACAAGGTCATGACCTGAACTGAAGTGGAACACTTCAACTGAGCCACCCAGACGCCCCACTATTGTCCCTTTTCTGTTCAAGGATCAAAACCAGGGTGACACTTTGCATTTAGCCTTATTATTATTAGTATTATCATCATCATCATTATTTTATTTTTATTATTATTTTTTAATGTTTTATTTCTCAGAGAGAGAGAGAGAGAGAGACAGTGTGAGCAGGGGAGGGTCAGAGAGAGAGGGAGACACAGAATCCGAAACAGGCTCCAGGCTCTGAGCTGGCTGTCAGCACAGAGCCCGATGCGGGGCTCGAACCCACGAACCGTGAGATCATGACCTGAGATGAAGTCAGATACTTAACCAACTGAACCACCCAGGCGCCTCATTATTATTTTAGAGAAAGAGAAAGCAAGTGGTGGAGAGGAGTTAAGGGAGAGAAGAGAGAAAATCCCAAGCAGGCTTCATCCTCAGCACTGAGCCCAACAGAGGCTTGATCCCACAACCCTGGGATCATGACCTAAGCCCAAGTCAAGAGTTGGGCACCCAACCAATTGAGCCACCGAGGTGCCCCTATAATTTGTTTAAGAAAGAATTTTTGAGATTTTATTTTTAAGTAATCTCTACGCCCAATGTGGGGCTTGAACTTATAACCCTGAGATCAAGAGTCCCATACTCTACCAACTGAGCCACCCAGATATCCCTAGCCTTTTCGTTTTTATTTTTTTCTTTTTGAAAGTGAGAGAGAGAGAAGAGAGGGTGCTTGTAAGCAGGGGAGCGGCAGAGAGAGGGAGACAGAGGATCTGAAGTGGGCTCTGCTGATAGCAGAGAGCCCAATGCAGGGCACAAACTCAGGAACCATGAGATCATGACCTGAGCCAAAGTCAGACACTCAACTGACTGAGCCACCCAGGCGCCCCTCATTTTTAATTCTTATCTGTCTCACTTTCCAATGCCTCTTGCATGCTTTAGATTGATTAGCTTTGTTAATGTTCTTGTTCTATTTCTTCCCATCTACCTGCTTGGAATTTTTATAATCCACTTAGAATTTTTAAGTGGTTATTCTTGAAATTTACCAGTGAACATTTAATTTAACCAAATCTAAATTTAAACAATTTTTCTTAAGTTTATTTATTATTTATTTGGAGAAAGAGAGAGAATGAGAGAGTGTGTGTACAAATGGGGCAGGGGCAGAGAGAGAGAATCCCAAACAGAGAGAGAGCTGGAATAGGGCCTTGATCCCATGAACCCTGAGATCATGACCTGAGTCGAAGCCAAGAGTTGGAGGGGCACCTGCGTAGCTCAGTTGGGTAAGCATCTGACTTCAGCTCAGGTTATGATCTCACAGTCCAAGAGTTTGAACCCCACATCGGGCTAACAGCTCAGAGCCTGGAGCCTGCTTCAGATTCTGTGTCTTCCTCTCTGTCCCTCCCCTGCTCGTGCTCTGACTCTCTCTTAAAAAAATTAATAAACATCAAAAAAAGTAAAAAAATAAAAAAAAGAAACCAACAGTTAGATGCTTAATCAACTGAGCCACCCAGATGTCCCTAAACAAACAATATCATGCATCTCTAGGACCATAGAACTCTTTAATTACTCATCCTTCTGACTAATGTGCTGCTGTTGTTCAGTATTTTCTCAGTCTTCTAAACTTTTTATTATTTCTTTATTTAAATATTTTATTTATCAGGGCCCTTGGGTGGCTCAGTTTGTTAAGCATCAGATTCGGCTCAGGTCAAAATCTCCTGGTTCTTGGGTTCGAGCCCCACATCGGCCTCTGTGCTGACAGCTCAGAGCCCGGACCCTGCTTCAGATTCTTTGTCTCCCTCTCTCTCTGCCCCTAGCTCACTTGTGCTCTCTTTTCTCTCTCTCTCTCAAAAAGAGAGAGATAAACAATAAATAAACCTTGTTTAAATATTTAGTTTTGAGAGAGACAGTGAGAATCCATGAACAGTGAGATCATGACCTGAGCCGAAGTCGGGTGCTTAACCAACTGAGCCACCCAGGCGCCCAGGAATTTATTTTTTTTTTTTTTTTAAAGTTTATATATTTTGAGAGAGACAGAGAGAGAGTGAGTGGAGGAAGGACAGAGAAAGAGAGAGAATCTCAGGCAGGCTCCACACTGCCTGCCAGTGCAGAGACCAAGATGAGGCTTAAACTCAAACTGTGAGATCATGATGACATGAGCCAAAATCAAGAGGTGGAAGACTAACCACCTGAGCTACCCAGGAGCCCCAAGAGAGAATCTTAAGCTCCACACCCAGCTCAGAGCCTGATATGGGACTCAATCCCAGGACCCACGGATCCTGACCTGAACTGAAATCAAGAGTTGGACACTCAATGGGCTGAACCATGCATGCGTGTGCCCCAGGTTTTTATTTTTAAGTAATCCCGACACTGATAAGGGGTTTGAACTCACAACTGTGAGTCCAAAAGTTGCATACTCCACTGACTGAGCCAGCCAGGCGCCCCATTAGTCTTTTGCTAAATCCCACAAACTAATTTATTATTAATATTGTCATTTTACACAGGTAGTGTTTCAATTTTTACATGTTCACTTTTGAGTGACGTGATCTCTGTACAGAGAGAGGCCATGTGGAGCGTCGCAGAGGACATGTCAGTGAAACTTTGGACCTCAGCCCAGTTCTATACCAGCAATTTTGTGAACTCAGCCAACACCACCTAAAGTAGGAGAGCCCAGGCCTAGCTAATTCCTGCCTGAATTCCACAGAATGATGAGAAATTAGAAATCATCACTGTTTTATGCCATTAAGTTTTTTAAGTGGCTTGCTACACAGAGGTAAATACCTGATCTGCTTTACCATGAAACATATCTGTTGATGTGAGTGTGGTAGGGATCCCTCCCTAAGGAGAGAGAAAAAGAGAAGACTTCAAGGTCACCTAGATATGCGCCTAGGTGCCTACATTCCCCATGGCCTTGTAAACTGAGACAACTTAATCAGACATGCATGTTTATGTGTGTTACCATGTATGGGAGACAAAGAAATAGGAAATGCATAAAAAACTCTTCCATGTGATGTGGGCCACTCCGTTCTTTGGGTACGACCCCAGCTGAGCAATGCCGCAGGAATAAACTTGCTTCCTGGAAAGAAAAGCCTCGGTGTCATGACTCTGTGCGCCAGAATCCTGCAGCATGAGGCAGTGTTGTGCAGGATCCCATGTCAATGACTATGCATTCTGCAAGCTGTTGGATGTGTGTGCCGGTGTGGAGGCACTGTTGTCAGGAAGAACAAACACATCTGTGTGAGGTTACAGTTCCGTAAGGGTGAATCACTGTCTGCCCAGAGTAAAAAGGATCCAGTGTAATCAACTTACCTTCACGTGGCTGGCTGCTCTACTCAAGGGAGAGTACCGCATGGGCCATCTCTGGTGTGGCTAGAGCTAGAATGGCCTTGGTGGATGGCCCACTGAGCTCACAGAAGGACTACCATAAACTAGTAATCACAGAATCCAACATTAACACCAGGCTTGATTTAACTCTCACAAGTCCTAGGGCAGGAACCATTAGAATCCCCGTTTCACAGTAGAGAAAAAAGGGAGTCTCGCAGTAAAAGGGTTTCATCGCCAGCAAGAAAACACCTGAGATTTATTTTCTCGTTTAGTATTGTCCATATTTATTTTATTTAGTTTAACCTCAGTAGAACACAGAGGTCTTGGGCCCTAGAATAAAATGACGGTTGGGACTTTCTGGCTTCACCTTTTGCACGACTTCCTTGGACCACTCCTGCTGTCTCTCCCAGGGCGGCGTTTCTTTCCCTATCCCCCCTCAGAAACTACGTTTCCCAACAGCCTCAACGCCGGCACTGACGCACTTCCTCCCGGCGTCCCTCTCGGCGGGAAGGAGCTAAGTGGGCTCGGGGCCGACGCGAGCAGCGTTCTTCGTCGCCGCCGCAGCTGCTGCCGCCGCCACCCCCGCTGGTGCGCCGAGAGGAGTCTTCGCGGCCATCCCTGCCGCCCTCGCCGGCCATCATGTCCGCCCAGGCGCAGATGCGGGCCCTCCTGGACCAGCTCATGGGCACGGCCCGGGACGGTGAGTCGGGGCGACCGGCCAGACGAAGGGCTGGGCAGCAGTGAGGCGAGGCCGCCGGGCGGCCTGAGGCGGGGGCCGCGGCCGCCTGCNTCCCTCCCCCGCGCGCCGACCGCAGGCGCCGGGCCTTTGTCTGAGCCGGTTTGCCTTGGAGGCGACCGCGGCCAGGCCCTCCCTCGCTGGCGGTGGGTCCCCGGCGGGCTCTTCCCTCGGAGCCCGCGCCGACGGTGGGGCTCCAGCCCCGTCCCCATTTGCGGTCCTGCGACTTTCTCCCCGTCCCGCGCCGCAACTCCTCCCCGCTCCCGCGGCCTTCGCGTTGGCGAAGGGCTGGGGCCAGCGTGGGCTCCGGGCCGCTGACAGCCGGGTGGTGGAGCTCCTCCGAGGCTCCTCGGGGAAGAGGCTACGTACACCCGAGGGAGCCGGATGGGCCTCGAAACCCCCGCCGTTCCTGTTCTGTACCAAGGGGTGCCGTAAATCGAGCTTTTCTAACGTGGGTTCCTGCCGCGTGCTTTTCCAGCCCCCTTTCCCCCTGGTCACAGCGGAGAGCCTCTCTTTAGCCAGCGCTTGGCAGTCGTTAGGTAGGTTGTGCAATGATCGCTGCAGGGAGGATTGAAAGATCATGATGGTTGTCTCAGGAGAAAGCGGTTGCACCTCGCAAAAGTACACCTGCTGTGGTTTGTGTTTTCTTTTCTACTGAAGTAATGAAGTTGTAAGTTCACATTGACACATTCGCAGGGCTGTGCAGATTCTTTGCACTTTATTTCGTAAGGGAATAGTGCTTTTTTAGCTTTCTTTGTATATTGAGTTGCTTTTGAATTGCTTCCCATATTTTTATTTCATACAAACTGAACAATTGTGGCCCCTCTATTTTATTTATAAAGGTTCAGTGTATCTTTGCCTGCCTACATCAATCTGCAAGGGAGTTGCAGAAAAGCCTCATGTTCATCGAGCCGTGAGTCACAACCAATTTCTAAGCTGTTATAACAAAAAAGTGTTTGCTTTTTTTCACAAATAACTTTAAAAGTGTAGTTTAGAAAGAAAACATTTTCAATAAAAAGACACAACATTAATCCTGGATGCTTGCAAATCCTAAAATATATTCCTCCTCTAGTATTACACAGCTCTGTGGATACACAGATTAGCTTTAAAATTTGTCACATTCCACTTTGCCTTTACTTTTATGTATCATTCCCCTGACTTCCTTACTGCAGGTTGGGCAAGAAAACTTTTCCTTTAAAACTTTTCAACAGCGGGCATAAAATTCTACAGCTGAGGTCTTGAAGAATGCAGATGGGTACAGTATGTGTTGGAACTCACAGTGTGTATTGACTAACCTAGTTCCTTTTTTTTTTTCTTTTTTTTTTTTTTTCTAA